>NC_080045.1:62325835-62515844 GCF_012489685.1 Lotus japonicus
ACCATCTTCAAACGACCACAAAATCTAAACCACTCCCATCAGCCATAATGAAAATTCAGGAAACATGTACAATATGTTAGGCAGGCAAAATTTTCACCAGTACGTCGAATTCAGGCACCAGATCAAGCTTTCATCTGTCCCGGAATCTATTTTCAAAAGACAAGAGATGATCTTGGTGATGTAGGAAGCTGTGTGCATGATAACCAACGGATAACTGATTCAGTCACCCCAAGATCAAGTTGCTCACTCTCACCAAGTCCAATAGTCCGGTTTCTCTTGCTGTGGAATCCCAATGCTCTATTACCATTTGCTCCACATACCCTTTTAGCCTCTACAGGCTCAAGTCCCATTTCTTTGACATTGTGTACAACGCAAAGGCGAGAATCTGGTAGTAGAAGCAATAATATATCACATTAAAGAGCTAAACAAAAATACTAATAATAAATATCAGTTTACATGAAATATTCTATACAAACCTCCAGCAATTGTATTTCCTTCTAACGTGTTTGTTGAGACATCTAATATACAATTCTCTTGCTCAACAACAGACCTGGGGCTGAGAAATGCAAAGCTAGGCATTGAGGGTAAAGGAGAAGAAAATTCCAAATCAATGGAACCCCCTGAGCTCAGAAATGAAAACCCACCAGAAACAGAGAAAGGCGTCACTGGTTCCACGAAAATGGAAGAAAATGAAGATTTGCATGTGAATGTAGGTGAATGGGCATCACATGTAGGTGAGCCAGCACCAAAGCTGATGTCCTGTTTCCTGGACATAAACGAGGCAGAGAATGAGTTGCCACCAACATCCCACTCTTCACAACTTTCAATTTTATAGTCACTTAGTTGTTCAGTATTTGTTTGATTGCTTTCCATCCAGCAATGGTCTACAAAGGGAAAGTTCAAATAAAGATTAGACAATAGAATTTTGGGTCCTGATTTCTTTTCAGTGCTTCGTTATGCATAGGGATTAACCAATCATTGAATTAGGAATCTTCATCTGATTAATTTAAGCAATTGCTACAGTAACAATTAAACCAACATAAATGATAGCTTTGAAGATCATCTAAGAACGAGCTCAAAACCAGAACAATAAAGCCACCAAGTTCAGCTAAACATATGACATAAACTTGAATAGAAATATAATATAAAACCATTCAAATTTCTTCAACCAACAACTTAAACTTCTGGATAGTTAGTTTATGACATGGTATCAGAATCTCTATGACTAGAGCCGTTTGGATTTCAATCCTTGTTGCCCCCCATTATTCTAATATAAAATTGAATTTAAGCACAAGGTAGGTGATTCTGTGCATTTTCCACAAACACATCATGTATTTTTCACTCTTTACCCATTAGCTTATAGAGCTGGGTAATAGCTAATTCAACAGGTGTTATTTATATACCACTCAAATATTAGGTTATAGAGCATAAAAGGGCTGTCAAACAAGGAAATTTGACAAATGAAAAATATTGCTAGGAGTTCTCTAGAGATATTGCTAGGAGTCTTTTAAAAAATACACCATTATTTGTATCCAATGGTGTAGTAATATTACTTTTGATGTTCAGTTATTAAGTAATAATCGGTATCTCAAATGATCTGTCATTATAGTGTCTCAACAACTCCTTTTTTCCATGAAACAGTTGCAAATATGAATCAAATGGCTTCAGACTTCAGTAGATACACATTAACAGCAAAAGAAAAACACAGTGAAGTGAGTGAACTTACTCAAGACCTCCTGAGCAGTTAGCCTTAGAGAAGGTTCTGTGCAGAGCATTCCCCTAATCAAATCCTTAGCAGATTCACTAATGTGATCCCAAGGTTCAGACGGGAACCTCAAATCAGCAGCCTTGACAGCTTCAAAAATTCGTGACTTTGTCTTTCCCCAAAATGGAGGCATCCCACTCAGTAGAATGTAAAGAATAACCCCTGCACTCCAAATATCAGCAGCCTGGTTATATGCACCTCTCAGTACCTCTGGAGCTATATAAAATGGACTCCCAACTAATCCATGCAAACTCTGTCCTGCTTAAACAAACCCAATATTTGAAGATCAAAACCAGTCATTTTTCAGTGGAGAAATGGAAATTGCAAAGAAGATTAAAGGAATCAAAGAAAGGAAGTACCAGGCTTGATGTAGGTTGCAAGCCCAAAGTCTGCCAGTTTAATTGGAGATGAGGAGGATCTAGTAACTAAGAGAATGTTCTCAGGCTTCAAATCTCTATGAACAACCCCATTTTCATGACAATACGAAACCATCTGCATGAGATGCCTAAAGAGAATCTTGCCTTCATATTCAGAAAACCTTCCTTGCTTCTCTAACAGGTGAAATAGCTCTCCTCCAGCACAAAGCTCCATCACCAAATGAACATGATGTTCCTCTTCATAAACAGCCTTGAGATCTACAACATTTGGGTGCCCGGATAACTTGGCCATTATCTCAATCTCAAGTTTAACACTCTGCATATCATCCGAAGTAACCAACCTATCTTTAGCAATTGATTTGCACGCGAAGACCTCTCCGGTCAGTTTGTCAGAACATACTCTTATGACACCAAACTGCCCCCAACCCAGCTGCTCCCCAAGAACATACCGATCTTTTAAATTAGAAGTTTGTTTCGTGTCTAATATGGTTTCAGTCAACCTTGCTTCTTTGTAACAAGTGTATGAAGTTGAAGGTTCGCCACTGCTGTTGCCAGCAACAGCCATAACAATTTTCTTATCCCTCAACAAACCCAAAAATATCAATAACAGGCAAACTACCCTGAGAACTCTCTTGCTTAAAGATCTTTTAGAGAGATAGGGACTACCGCTTTGACACAATTAGATAACTTAAGTGTGAAACTTGATCTTCTAGTTTAATCAGTCACCCACCAAAAGCCCTGCTTAGGTCAAAACCCTTGTAGAAGCTCAATTTGCTTGATGCAGATTGACTAAGGAACAGAATGCCATGAACATGAAGTATTGGAGAGAAGAAGTTGAGCCCTAAGAACACTCCCCCTCCCCTTCAAAATCAGCTGATCTGCAAAACAATGACAATGAATATCATTTTACACACTGCATAATAGCTGATTCAGGTAAACTTCAAAAACATGTAGCAAATAAAAACCCAGAGTGGTAACTTCTGAGTCAGATCAGAAGCTAATCATAAGAGATTTGAGCTTCCCCAACTACTTCAAATTTCACAAAATGACTGAAAACTGATTGTATCATATCCCTATAAGAAATTATACAAAAACTTCCAAGATTTTCGACCAGAATTATTGATAGGGACATGGACGATCCTTCAAAAACTCGAAAGCAAACACCGGAAAAATAATTTAGAAGCTATAAATCAAAGAAAACAACTGAAAACAGCACAAACCCATCAAAATTCAGCTGATATTAAACAACCCCAGATCCCATAACAAATTTCACCGGTGGCGAAAGAAATAGAGCTGGAAATAAGGGGTGAGAGAGGTACCTGGGGAGAGGAAGAACAGAGAAGACCGTTGGAGGAGGAGTGGTGGCTGAGCTCCCGGAGAACCAAACAAAACCCGAAACGTTGCTTAGTTTGTCATGTTGTGTTCTGTCTTTTCAAAATCAAACGCAGAATGAATGAAACCCTGTCTCTCAAGAACAATAATAATGCATTTATTTCTAAACCACTAGAATACTTTATCAATTTATTCATGGACATGCATCTACCGTAGTTCAATTAGTCAAGTTTCTTTTTAAAAAAGTTACATATTAATCTTCTAATTATTTTTTTATACATCGGAAAATAATCTTCTAATTATTATTTACAACTGTTTAATATAGTTAATTTTTAATTAAAAAAAATAAATATCTCATTTAAGTGAATAGTTAATTCAATGAGTATGGATTAATTATCTTCTCATGTTGTATTCAACTTAAAGTAAGTAATGATTTTTTATCGTAATCAAAATGCTAAGTTTCTTAAACATTTAGCTTAGGGTTCAATCTCTAAATGATATGTGTTAAGAAAAAGAAATTATTGAAAGATGCATATTTACTTAATTTGATTTCTCGAGTTTCGAAAAGATTAATCTCATAACTAATAATTGTGTGGATAACTTAAAACATAGCATTAGATAAACTCCTAAAATTGGACCTTTGTAAGGTTTATTAAAGAAGCCAATCAAGTTGGTTCCCAATTGCTCATGTTGCCAAAAGAGTAAAGACAATGAACTGCATTGTTTTTGGTCGAAAATGAACTTGCATGGAAGTGGATAGGAATCAAAAGCACTTTCCATTTATGAAAAGTTAGAGAATGTATCTCGTTAAAGTTAGCTGTAAAGGTTCAAAACACGCGTTATAACACAACTGGATGCTGATATATACAATTGTCACTATTTTTTTCTGGGTCAAATACATACATTTGTCAATTATGAGTGGCTGGGAAAGATTCCTTGGGTGCATTCGGTAAGAACTCGCATGCTAGAGAGGCCCAAGGTTTGTGAACGCAAGCCCAAATGCTAGTCTCTAGAGTTTGCTATCACCGGATGCTAGAGAGGCCCAAAGTTTGTTAGCGCAGGCCCAAAATCTGGTCTCTACAATTTGCCCAAACCAACAATGTGTAGCACAACTGGTAGATAGTGGAGTTTCTTAAGCATTTAGTCAATGGTTTAATCATTGAGTAGTGTGTATGAATAAATATTTGTTGGTATAGGCTTACTCACTTAACGTGATCTCAGAGCCTCGGAAGATAAGTCTTATGACTTCTGGCTGTGGGGGTTACCTTTGAACTAAACAAGTAAATAGTTGCCCCCTACCTGCTGCTAGAATATGCTTATGTGGAACCTCAGCATCTATACCTTCATTCGTTGTCTCAACCACCACTTAGAACCTTTGTCTGCAGCCGCCAACAACCATCATTCTCCTTTAGTCTTGCGCTATTGTGCTCTTCATCTCTATCCAGCGTGCTCGCCCTCTAGCTGCTCTTCTCTGCTCATGTTGTGATCGTGCTTCATTTGCGCCATTTGTTGATGATGTTCATGTTGAAGGTGATTTTTCTGTGGTTCCTGATATAGGCTTGGAATTAGAAGAAGCCACACGAAAATTGTAAACTTAAAATTTCACTTTAAGAAGTAGCAGATAAAAAATTGGGTGAGATTTGAGAGTTTGCCATTGGTTGTGGGTTTGTTAGATCTTGTTTCTATTTGAGATTATGTCTACACACTGTTTTAAGAATATTAGAGCATGCTAATTTCTTCTGTAACATGTACTTGTTGTGCAACGTTGTGAGTGCTCTTTCTAGGGTTTGATATCCCTTAATTTGTAAGTGGTGTTTGGCTTGGGTTATGTCTTTTTTACTTACTTTGACAAAAAAAAAAACATATGCTTCTTGGAAACAATCACATTCGTTTTGTGAATATGATAAGAGATAAAATAACATAATATGATCATACCATTGTGTACTCATATTTTGTCACGATAGTTAGCGTTTAGTAATTTTAATAAATGACGATAATTTCTTTGGTATAAACTCAAAATGGAGGATTTCACAATATTTCTAACTTATTTCTACCAAACCTTTGCCCTCTTAAATCTCGTGGCTATCTCACGTCCCTGTGTCACGTCCAACCTAATTAACAACACACTTGCTTTGTACTCAACTTTCTGCTATATATGTTTCTTTTCATTGATCCAATGAATGATGGATCAACATAATACTTGCTGCTGAAGTTAATAAACATTGAAAATGCATGCCCATAAGTCCCAGACAAGGAAGAATGAAGAATCAGTATTTTCTTTTGCCTTTTAATAAGTATTTAGTACTACACCACCTACATTCTTTCCGAGACCTATATACATATATAGTGTATATTAACATGGCTACAGTTTGCACTTAAAAATTCGGTGCCAAATGCCTTTTGCTTTTAACTTTTTTTCCTTTGATAATACAATAAACTCATATGAATTGGTCAAGATTGCCCCACACGCCTCGTACCCCAGCGCAAGTCCAAGTCTTCTCCCACTAATTTTGGTCCCGTGAATTGACATTGTGTTTCTCATGTTACCTTCACTAGCTCTCACCCATTTTGTGGGTTGGTTAGTTTATCTAGTTTTCTAGCTTACAACCATACATTTATCATAAAATAATAAAGCTCAGAAATTGTAATTATGTGTTTTAATTAAAGAGTGGGGAAAGAGAACCGGAGTATATAACAAAAATCAATGCAAATTAGGTAATTATGTATGTCTTCTCTGATTTTGGTTTTCCTTCTTCTTTTCTCAAAATCCCATTCCTGCACGCAAATTTAATTTTGTGCTATATTAATTAATCAATCATTTACATGTTACGTTTGATCGTATATATGGCCCTAAAAAATAGCATTATGTGATATACATACATATCTCTCGCTTGCTCCATTTCTTTTGTTCTCTTTAATTTCCAACCTCACTTTATGCTGATAAAATTGTTGGAATATCACTTTGTTTTGATCGATAATTTTGTAATTAATTAAGCAATTCCAGCTCAAATAAAATGAATGAAACAGTGGATATATTGTATTGAGAAATTAAGCATTTGAAGGGAGGCTGTGACATATATTCCCCTATGACACATTCAAAGGGACTTACAATTTGCTTATATATATTCTTCTTGACGTTACAATTTGTGTTAACCAACAGTATTAATAGGACTTATCAACAATAACGCTTTTATATATAGAACCAGAAATGGACACCTTTGTTGACCAACTATGTTTCTCGAATTATTGTTATTCTTTAATCAACCCTCTCGAATTATTTTGCTAATTAAACAATCAGGCACCAATATTGATTGATTGATTATATGTACATTCATTTTGCAAGTAGAAGATGTATTATTCTTAATTAATTAATCCCTAATCTAATATTTCCATCATTCTCAAGTTGAGCCACTTTAGCAGCCACCACAATCATGGGGCGGTTGGATGAACGAACGTGTTATATCAGGTGGAACTAATACAAGACCACGTGTCAAACATCCGAACTCAGTGCACACGATTGCTCACACACACTCAGCAATCCTATTTCCCGCACTTCTATTTCTTCACTCAACTCCAAATTTCCACAATCCCATAATTCTAGCCCTCCTTATCCACTCCACAATAATCAACTAAACCCCCAATCAACACCAAACTCATTGCGTATTAAGAAAGTATAAGCCATTTTATATCATAATTAACATATAACAATAACGTCGATATTGTTACTAAAGACATACCACGTGCTTCCTCTTAGAAGATTGTACGTTTAAGTTTCATCGCCAATGTGATGGTTTTGTGTTGTTGTTGGGTGATCAGTAAGTAACTCTGTAAACAACTTATAGTCTTAGAGGCATGCTCTGACTCACTATGCCGACTGAAACTAAACTCCTAAACCAACCCAAAATTTAATTCATCGAAAGTTAAATATATTTTTAGTCCATGCAAAATAGGGAATTAATATTTTTGATCCCTTGAAAAAAATCTTTAAAATGTATCATCATCTTTTGGAAAAACACGTGTTTGACAATTTGAGTCCAATGACAAATACCCATAAATTTTAATTTTCAAAATTGTATTTGTTATTCTTGAAATTTTGTAGGAGACTTATTAATTTTAATTTTCAAAATTGATTTGTAATTGTGGCTCGAACATATGTATTTCCATAAATTTTAAAAAATTTCAATGAAAAGTTTTAGAGGGGCTAAAATAATATTCACTATTGTATAGGGACAAAAAGCAATTTTACAAAAAAAAAAGATATAATAAAAGAGCTTCAATCAAAAAACGATAAACGACAAAAGGTGATGTCGTTGAATACAACTCCCCTCTCCCCCAACGCCAACGGCAGAACACTATTTACACATGACACATAGTACTCAATCCTAACCAATGTAACAAACATAGTTTTTCATACTTATATATATATATATATATATATAGTGAAGGTGTTGTTTCCTCAGACAGTCAGACTCATATTCAATTTGTTTTAACATAAACATGGGTTTCTCTACTGCAACAAGAAAGAGCAGAACAGATTCAGCATCATGGTTCTGTGCCATGGTGTTGTTGGGAATTATACTATTGGGTTCCATAAAGGAAAGCACAAGTAATACTTCTGATGGTGATGAAGTGAGAGGGAACAACCTCCGTGACAGGGCGTGCGATGAGATATACGTGGTGGGAGAAGGAGAGACCCTGAACACCATCAGTGACAAGTGCGGCGACCCCTTTATCGTGGAGCGGAACCCACATATTCATGACCCAGATGATGTCTTCCCTGGCCTTGTCATCAGAATTATCACCCCCATGGTCAATAATCGGAAGTTGTTGAAGAGGTAGAAGAGAGAGCTTAATCAATTAGTCTAGTGCTTGCATGCTTTTGTTGAATTGTTTTCTTGATTGTATAAAGGTTTTCTCATGAAAGAGAGATATAGATATTAGATACAAGAAAATTAAACAAAAATTGTTATAGCGATGGAGTTTCTTCATCTTCGGTTCTTTCTGCCATGGATTGTTCTAGGTGGAATTTCTTGTTTTTTTTTTATGTTTGGCAGGGCAGGGCAATTGTCTCAACTACTGATATCATCATCTAGTTGGTCAAAGGTTTTTTTTATGTTTGATTATTGTTGTGAGTTAAAGCTTGAAATAATGTTAATTATAATATTGAAACAAGATAATTTTAAAGAGAAAAACATTTCTATCATCTTTTGAGGATCAACTAGAAGTTGAGGTTAAAGATTGTAATTAAGAGGTGATCTCATCTCTGAAAAAGCAGCAATATTTTTTTAAGTTAATACTATGGCTCTTCATTGGACTATTGGGGTGAAAATTAAAACAAGGGATAAGAATTTGCAGAGTAAAAGTGGGAGGATAAATTAGAAATTCCCTTGTTTGGTAAAGAATATAAAATGGGCTTTATTTTTTTCCTTCATACAAAGTGAAGAAAACAGAACAGGGGAGAAACTGCCCTAATCTCCTGGATTGTGCTTTTCTTTAAATTCCATCGTGCAGCTTCATCTTGTTGGTGCCGTATTCTGTTTTCTTACAAGAACATAGTGGTGTACGTGGAGGATACCCACTACGTACCATCCCTTTTACCATTTCCAGCATATATATTACCAAGAAGGCTATTCACTTGTAAAGATGCAACCTCATTCCTTAACCGACCATCACCAAGAATAAGAAAAGAAGGAAACTAACTTGTAGAGTTGTTATTTCGACTATTTGGTACAAAATGTAGGGTTGTCTAAATGACCCGCAGTGAAATTTGGGTTAAATAACCCATGGTCTAGGTGGACCAATCACATTTAAGATAAATTGGTTAAATTTCTTATATTTTATTTATTAATTTATTTAGGTTAAATGTGTTTTTAGTCCCTAACTTATACACACAAATATAAAATAGTACCTAAAAAACACAAAAGTTTTAGTCTTGAATTTTTTTATTTAATCTAAAATGGTCCTTATAATGTCATAAAATGTATGTGACAATTTCGGTCCCTCTAAAATTTCTTCCATCAAATTTAGTCATTCTTCCTTTATAATCATTTCAAAACCCACAAATTTATATAGAAATCCATAAATTCATCCAATAAAGAGGAAGAATATGAAACACATCAAATTCGATTTTATATCATTTGCAAGTAACTGTTGAAGGATATATCTCAAGCTCAAAACATGAGAAGATTTGATTTTATAGAGATCTACATGAAGCAAAGCAAACATGAATTCACGAAACATAAAAATCATTTGCCAAATTCATTATTCTATATTTCAATTTTAAGAACACAACAACATGAAACCAAGTGAGCTAAGAATCTCATGGCTGCATTCTTTGAGTTTTGGGTGAGATATAAATTTCTAGGTTTTGAAATAACTATAAGGAGAGAAGACTAAAATTTAATGAAATAAATTTTGGAGGCACCGAAATAGATGTGAAAATTAATTTTAAAGACTAAAACCTGTGTTTTTTTTTTCAGGTACCATTTTAGATTTATTTATATAAATCAGGGATCAGAAACATATTTAACCCTAAATCAATTAATAAATAGAATTTAAAAAATTCAATAAATTTATCTTAAATGTGATTGATCCACCTAGATAATGGGTTATTTAACCCAAATTTTACATGAGTCATTTAGACAACCCCACAATGTATAATCATGCTGCTAGTGAGAAACTGTTGTGTACGTACGCAGGGGATTGCGGCATTGCACATGATTCTCAAACTAAAATTAATTGAATTAAACAATACTAGATGGGAAGTCAATTCAATATTGGATGGTCACGGCAATCTTTCATTTACTGTTTGCAAATCATGATGTATATCATTTTTACTACAGCTACTTCTCAAGAGGCGTTGTGAATTTCAGAAATTAATTCTATTTCTGAGCTTGCTTTTGGCCAGAAAATCAAATCATCATTAGTCGACAAGTTTTCAGCTCTGTTGTAGTCCAAATGAGTATAGTCCAAGTATCGTTGAGGTAACTAAGGGGTTGTTAAGCCAAAATTACAAGCATTACAATTATCGACACCATGGTACAAAAAATGGTTTCTCGACAGAAGGGGTTGGGCGAAGCCGGCAACTCAGCACACGATGTCCCTCAAGGACAAGTTAGTAAAAGCCATAACTCGACACACTCAGAAGATGAAGAAATCTCGATCACCTTAATGGAAGAGGCAGTTACCGAATAACAAGCGATTACAAGCACGTGCGTACACCCACGATGCCACGAATAGCAACGGTTGCCCACGACTCAGAACCACCCACGTGGCAATAGAGTCACGTGCGCGAAGACCATCGGCTAAACGTGGGGTATGGCGCCAAAATTCAAAACCCACGAAGCCATCGTGCATCCAAGGAAAACCGCCAAGAACATGGGCAGAAAGAACAATATAAATAGAGGAAGCAGCAGCAGAAGAGGGGGTTCCCAACTAGAAAACTCTGAAAACTCACTAAAAGCTCTAAACGTCCGCATCAATGAGACTTCGAGAGCAGAACGTGATGATGGAGGAGTATGTTGCAGAACCAACGCTTTAATTTCCTTGCATTTCAGTTTGTTAATTCCCAGTTCTTATGTGTAGCTTGTTTTGTCGAAATTTGCTTTCATGTTATTTTGGTTTGCTTAACTATTTTGTAATCGACTCATATTCAATAAAATCCAGTTTCGTTTGAAGTTGTTTATTGTTGTCGAAAACACATCCGTCCACACACTACACTTTGGCAAAACATTTTCTCAAAAGGACCCTGAAATCTAAACTTCCTTTAGTCGAACTAAGAGGATATTTGTTTACCAAAAATCCGTGTAAACAAATTGGCACGCCCGGTGGGACAGTTTTTGTGAAAACTAAGTTTTACAGAAGTGTTTTGTGTGTTTTGTTTGCTGCATGCTATTTGGTATTTGCTACTTGCCTTGATTGTGATTTATATGCATCTGAGAAGTGGTAAGAGTTTGAGTATGGCAAGCAATCGAGGAAGAACCTCCCCTCAAGGATCTAACGTGGGTAATCAGAGTAGTCCCGGGGGAAGTAGTGGTAATAATAATGAAGAAGTGTCTACTGGAATGGGGCATGGCACCAGTATGCCAACCCAGAACGTGGCAATTTCTGCAGTTGCAGAAATGCCTGTATCTACATCAGTACAGGCACAAATTGTTCCAACGATTACGAGGGACATGCCTTATGGTATGCCTACATCTATGATGCAAGGCATACAAGGCACGTATTCGACGTTCCCTGAAAATGTTCCCCCATTCAGCATACCCCCTTTTAGGGCAAATGAAACAATGTTAAACCTGGGAAGTCGCGTTAGTCCCCCTATTCCTGGATCTAGTTCACAAATTTATTTATCTACAGGTATGAATAATGGTTCACTTCAAGCCATTAGGCAGCAAGTAGATGATAGTAACCATGAAATGGTTAACATGCTATCTCGACAGATAGGTGAGCTAATCAACCCTGTGCTCCAAAATAATAATGCCAATAATCAGCATTTGGCACGACAGATGGATCGTTTGGCGACAGCCCTGGGGGCACCGGTCGAAATCCAACCGGCACCAGGGATTAACCAAGTCCCGTTGCCTAACCATGTCCCTGCCCCGGTGCGCTATCAGGCGCCGCAACACCAAGAGATGAGGGCAAACCCTTTGTACGAGGCAGTGCAGCCACCATTGCAAAATGTGTATATGGTAAACAGGGAAGAACACGCTGATGGTGTGCTAGAAAGAATTCGACACCAGAACGCTGGGGGGCAACAAAATGTTGCTGCTGTGGTGGAGCAATTGTTGAACCAACATGGTTTCAACGTGGGTTTCGCGAATAGACCCCATTTTGTGTCAGCCTTTACAGAGGCGGTTCTCGAATCAGAACTTCCTCGAGGCTGGAAGGTCCCCAAATTCACTAAGTTCTCAGGGGATTCAGGAGAGTCCACGGTAGAACACATAGCCAGGTACCAAATCGAAGCAGGAGACTTAGCCATCAATGAGAATTTGAAAATGAAGTACTTCCCGAGTTCTCTAACCAAAAATGCATTTACCTGGTTCACCACCCTCGCTCCTAGGTCAGTCCATACATGGGCCCAGTTGGAAAGAATTTTCCATGAACAGTTCTTTAGGGGAGAGTGCAAAGTAAGTTTGAAGGACCTGGCTAGTGTCAAAAGAAAGCCAGCAGAGTCTATTGATGATTACCTAAACAGGTTTAGGATGCTTAAATCTCGATGCTTCACCCATGTTCCTGAACACGAGCTAGTTGTCTTAGCCGCTGGTGGTCTAGAGTATTCTATTAGAAAGAAGATCGACACTCAGTATATTCGAGATATGTCTTTGCTCGCAGATAGAGTGAGGCACATCGAATTGCTAAAGGCCGAAAAGTCAGAGGAAAGGGCCAAGACTACTAAGTGGCCAAAGAGGGAGAAGGTAGCGTATATAGATGCGGATTCAGTAGGTCAGAGTCCATGTGTCTATCGAGAAGTCCCTGCGGACGTCGATTTGAATGACGTCAATCTGGCTGAACTTCAGCCAGGGGATCCTTATGTGTGTAAAGCATTGAAACCACGTGAAAACAAACTTGGGGAGGAAAATCCCAAGAACACGATTCCTGCTGTAAAAACTTATACTTTTGATGTGGCCAAATGTGATGCAATCTATGATATACTTGTGTCTGATGGTTTGCTTGTGGTCCCCAAAGACCAAAAACTTCCTTCTCCTGAACAAAGGAAAGGGAAGAAGTATTGCAAATATCATAACTTTTTTGGTCATTGGACCTCACAATGTGTTCGTTTCAGGGACCTCGTGCAGGGGGCATTGGACTCAGGAAGGCTCAAGTATGACGAAAAAGCCAAAAGTCAAATGAAGATTGACTCCGACCCACTGCAGGTAGCTGAAGCCAACTACGTGGAACCTTTCTACATTGGCATGGTTGACATTTCCGAGAAGCTGAATCTGGGCCTGACACTCGAGGAGGCAAAGGAGGAAAACACGGCTGTCGAAGAACCAGACGTCGTGAAAGAAGTGAACTTGGAAGAGGTTTACCCCAAGGCTGGAGAAACCCTTGTCGAGTTTCTATCCCGCAGCAAAGATGGCGAGAAAGAAGTTATGCTGTGCCCTCGATGCAGCGCTGTTTTCGACAAATCCGCAGCCAAGGCCTATCAAGATTCAGAAATGAAAAAGGCATTATCAGAGGAAGGCTCCTGTATCCAGGAGACTGAAGTACCCTCACGAGGAGTGGGTCGAAAGAGACCAGGAACTCGATGGCCATAAAGGCCAGAAAACAAGCAGTAAAGACAAAACTTACCTCCCCAATGCTGGATTGCCAAGAAACCAATGGTTCAGGCCAACGCCTCCAAGGCCAAAACCATACCCTAAGTGGCAGAAAATCGACTTAGGCCAGGGATCCTCTTACATCAACAATTCTCGTGTGTCACGAAGCTACTCCTATGGCTCTGAGAACTACTATGCTCCCGAACAGATGACCAGGACTCAGTTCAGGCGTTTTTTGAGGAAAAGGAAAGCTGAGAGGGAAAGAGGTGGCAAGTTCCGTTCACTATGGGACATAAAGCCAGAAGACAACTCTCGCAATGAACCTAGTGTGGCGTCGATGATCAACCAGCTGGATCACGCCATCAAACAGGGAACAACCATACCACCAAATCCAGCTAAGGAAAAAGGGAAGGATGTCGTCGAGGATGAGGATGAAGACATGCTCGAAGATTTCGACGACAGTGAGGGAGAAGAGCTCAACATCATCTGCATCGTGTCCATCCTACCTGCAGAATTCGATAGAATCTCAGAGGTCACTGAAAGCGAGGAAGACTACTATGTCGACGACGAACCAGATGACAATCCTTTGTGTTATTATGTGATGCAGAGAGGATCCGTCGAAGATGAAAGAGCTATCTTCCAAAGGCCAACCGAGCAAATGAAGAGCCATTTGAAACCGCTATTTGTTTGGGCCAGAGTCGAGGAGAAGGGTGTTAACAAAGTCCTTGTCGACGGGGGAGCTGCAATTAACCTCATGCCCGGATTTATGCTCAAGAAGTTAGGAAAAACTGAAGCGGATCTAATCTCACATGACATGGTGCTTTCCGATTATGAAGGAAAGACAGGTTCTTCCCTAGGGGCAATCATGTTGAACATAACCGTAGGAACAGTAGCCCGTTCCACATTGTTCATTGTGGTCCCTTCAAAGGCCAATTACAATTTGCTGCTGGGAAGAGAATGGATTCATGGCGTGGGGGCAGTGCCTTCGACCTTACACCAACGTATATCCATTTGGAAAGCTGATGGAGTTGTCGAAAATGTACAAGCAGATCAAAGCTACTATTTAGCAGAAACAAGCTACGTTGGTAAGAAGAATTTCGAGAAGAGTTTAGCCACAATTGCTCCTTTAGACACAGTGGCTAGCCAGTACTTCAACCCCTACTCAGAGTACTCAGTAACGTTGGATCCCATCCGGGGCCTAAACCTCAATGAAGCATGTAAACCTGATGCCATGAGTGGATGGCACAGTGATGAAGAGAAAGATGCCACTGATGGGTGGCAAGCCAATGATAAAGATGATTAATTCGAGCATGGCTCGAATTTCGGCTTACGCAGCCGAAAACAAAATAAGAACGGCCTTGGAGGCCGAGAGGATAGCCAAAGAAATGGCTATAGACGAAGCTAATGTCTCAATCCTGCCTGTCGAATTGACACCTCAGGAGGAGGCAACAATAAATAAGGATGACACGTGCATAGAAATAAACGAGCGGAGTGCTGAGGAATGCGGATTCGAGGACCTTTGCAATCTGAGGCTAGATTGCATCTATGATGACGACCCATTAGGCTTCGAGAAGCCAGTGGTCGAATTTTCCAAGAGAATGGAAGCGCAAGACCCTTTAGAAGAAGTAGACCTGGGTGATGGCTTAGAAAAGAGGCCAACGTATATTAGTGCTCTCATTGACCCGGAGCTAAAAGACAGGATGGTGAAATTACTCAAGGAATTCAAAGACTGTTTCGCTTGGGATTACGATGAAATGCCTGGCCTCAGTCGAGAAGTGGTGGAATTGAAGTTACCCATCAAAGAAAACAAGAAACCAGTCAAGCAACTGCCCAGGAGGTTCCATCCAGATGTGTTGGTGAAAATCAAGGAAGAAATCGAAAGGCTCCTCAGGTGTAAATTTATCAGAACAGCTCGATATGTGGACTGGTTAGCCAACGTGGTTCCAGTAATCAAGAAGAATGGAAAGATGAGAGTTTGCATAGATTTCCGAGATCTTAACGCCGCCACTCCAAAAGACGAGTATCACATGCCTATTGCTGAGATGATGGTGGATTCAGCTGCAGGTCATGAATACTTAAGCTTGTTGGATGGTTACTCAGGCTACAACCAAATCTTCATAGCAGAAGAGGACGTGTCGAAAACAGCTTTTCGATGTCCCGGTGCCTTGGGGACGTACGAGTGGGTGGTCATGTCATTTGGGTTGAAAAACGCTGGCGCGACCTACCAAAGGGTAATGAATACCATTTTTCATGATTTTATAGAAACCTTCATGCAGGTTTATATTGATGACATTGTGGTGAAATCCCCATCAAGGGATGACCATTTGTTGCATCTAAGGAAATCCTTTGAGAGGATGAGAAAATATGGCTTGAAGATGAATCCCCTTAAATGTGCCTTTGGTGTTATTGCAGGTGATTTTTTGGGTTTTGTGGTGCATAAAAAGGGCATCGAGATTAACAAGAACAAAGCTAAAGCCATTCTCGACACTAGTCCACCAACTAGCAAGAAACAACTGCAATCACTATTGGGAAAGATTAACTTCCTAAGGAGATTCATTGCTAACCTCAGTGAGAAGACCAAGTCATTTTCCCCACTTCTTCGACTTAAAAAGGAAGATGCGTTCCGCTGGGAAGCAGAGCATCAAAAAGCGTTCGATGAACTCAGAGTGTACTTGTCTAGCCCACCTATAATGGCACCACCCATAAGAGGAAAGCCAATGAAGCTGTACATCTCTGCCACGGATGGAACCATCGGAAGCATGTTGGCTCAAGAAGATGAAGATAGCAAAGAAAGAGCCATATTTTACTTAAGCAGGGTGTTAAATGATGCAGAAACTCGATACACCATGATCGAGAAATTATGTTTATGCTTGTACTTCTCTTGTGTAAAGCTGAAATATTATATAAAGCCAATCGATGTAATGGTTTTTTCTCATTATGATATAATAAAGCACATGTTATCCAAACCTATCTTGCATAGTCGAATTGGTAAATGGGCTTTAGCCCTAACCGAGTATTCACTAACTTATGCCCCACTAAAGGCAGTTAAGGGACAAGCAATTGCTGACTTCCTGGCAGACCATACTTTGCCTCAAGAAATCATAACTTACGTAGGCATCCAACCTTGGAAACTATTTTTCGACGGTTCTAGCCATAAGAATGGCACTGGGATCGGGATGTTCATCGTATCCCCAAGGGGCATCCCCATGAAATTCAAGTTTAGGATTAAGAGTAACTGCTCAAACAATGAGGCTGAGTATGAGGCATTAACATCAGGCCTCGAGATCTTGATAGCCCTCGGGGCAAAGAATGTCGTCGTAAAAGGGGACTCTGAGTTGGTAATAAAGCAACTTACCAAGGAATACAAGTGCATTAGGGAAAATCTAGCTAGGTATTACACGAAAGCTAGTAATTTGTTGACCAAGTTCGACGAAGCTAGGCTAGGTCACGTTTCCAGAGTGGACAATCAAGAAGCCAATGAATTGGCACAAATCGCATCAGGATATATGGTCGATAAATGTAGGTTAAAAGAGCTTATCGAGGTCAAAGAAAAACTAAACCCCTCTAACCTCGACATCCTGGTCATTGACAATATGGCACCTAATGATTGGAGAAAGCCAATTGTCGATTACTTGCAAAATCCTGTGGGTACTACAGATAGAAAGACAAAATACAGGGCAATGAGCTATGTCATCATGGGAAACGAGCTATTCAAGAAAAACGTCGACGGAACACTACTGAAGTGTTTAAGTGAAGACGACGTGTTCATAGCGATCTCGGCCGTTCACGACGGGCTATGTGGTGCACACCAGGCAGGAATCAAGATGAAGTGGATCCTATTTCGACAAGGGATGTATTGGCCTACTATTATGAAAGATTGTATGGAGTATGCCAAGATTGTCAGAGACACGCGGGGATACAACATGTGCCAGCAAGTGAACTACACTCGATCATTAAGCCTTGGCCATTCAGGGGTTGGGCTTTAGACCTAATTGGCGAAATTAACCCATGTTCTTCTAGGCAGCATAAGTACATCATAGTGGCTATAGATTACTTTACCAAGTGGGTAGAGGCAATTCCTCTACAAAATGTGACCCAGGACACGGTGATCGAGTTCATTCAGAATCACATAGTGTACCGCTTTGGGCTACCTGAGTCACTTACTACAGACCAAGGCACAGTGTTTGTAGGCCAAAAGGTAGCATCATTCGCAGAATCTTGGGGTATAAAACTCCTAACCTCGACCCCTTATTATGCTCAAGCGAATGGTCAAGTCGAAGCGGCCAACAAAACGTTGATCTCCTTGATTAAAAAACATGTTGGTCGAAAACCTAAAAACTGACATCAAACGTTAGGCCAAGTGCTTTGGGCTTACAGGAATTCACCTAAGGAATCTACCGGAGCAACGCCTTTTCGACTAGCATATGGTCAAGAAGCGGTACTACCAGTAGAAGTATATTTACAGTCATGCAGAATTCAAAGGCAAGAGGAAATTCCAAGTGAAGATTATTGGAGTATGATGCTTGACGAATTAGTCAATCTCGACGAAGAAAGACTATTGGTGTTGGATACCTTAACCAGGCAAAAGGATCGCATTGCTAAAGCTTATAACAAAAAGGTTAGAGCTAAATCTTTTATGCTTGGTGATTACGTATGGAAGGTCGTCTTACCAATTGATAAAAAAGATAAACGTTACGGAAAATGGTCCCCAAACTGGGAAGGCCCTTTTTCAGTCGAGAAAGTACTTTTAAACAACGCTTATTCGATTAAGGAATTAGGAGGTAATCGACAAATGACGATAAATGGCAAATATTTAAAAACGTATAAGCCAACATTGCATGAGATAAACATCGAATAAAGAAGTAAAAGAGAATCAATTGCCAAATGCGAATGTTTTATTGAATAAAATAGAGCATTACAACTATGGCAAAGAAATTTTAAAAAGGAGGGTTGGCCCTACAACTATTGTATCTGGCCCTAAGAGGCTCCATGCGCCTCAAGACATCTTCTTGTTGGGATTCCAGTCGCGATTTCTCCTGTCGAATATCCAGCTCTTCACGGGCAGTAGAAGAAAGCTTGTCCACCAAGGGTTTCAGAGCTCCCACATTCCCCTCGAGTTTCGCCTGGCTAAGAGCAGCCTTCAACTCTTCATACTCCTCCATCTTCTCATCAATCTGGTGCTCAGCAAAGAACACTCGAGCAGTAAGCTCCCGGTGTTCTTCATATAGAGGTACAGCTTCGTGCAGGAGGCCCAAGAACTCCTGAAGAGGAATTCTTACCGAGGCAATAATATTCCTCGAAAGAAGTTGGTTAATGAGCCCCGTAAGCTCTTCAGCCAAAGGGAGGAAAGAGTGCAACTCCCAGAATAAGTCTTGATCAAAAGCCAAGTTCCGGATCTGGTTAAGAACACGACGGCTAGCCATGACTGAAGGGAGTTATGAAAGCAGGAAAAGAATTCTGGAAAAGAAACAAGGGAGAGTTTGGAGAAGTTACTGAAAAGGAGTAACCAAAAACGCTCCATTTATAGGGTAACAACCAAGGAATGCATTAATTAGTAGCAATCAGTTGCCAACTCTTCATCTTACGGTTATAGGCCATGCAGATTACCACCACCATCGTGAATAGCTTTGGCTTTTAATGAACAAAGACTTGCATTGAATAAAGAAAACGTGGTATAAGATTGCAATAAATTGGTTCATTCCCCAGAAACAAAGCGACGACTGTGTGAGGGGGTGCAAGGAAGTTTGAGCGATGCAACAATAAACGAATAGCCTTGCTGTAAGGAGAGAAACTGGAACGGTAGTGTTTCAGCTCGAGAAACATGGTAAAGTACTTCCTGAAGTCCGCTTCGAAACTCGACGCATCATAAGCAGGGGTCAGGGTCTCGAGCCTATGGGCATCAATCCTGGTGTTAGAAGCAGTTAGAGGATTATCTTGTACCGGCAGAAGAGATTCGAAGACTGCATTCAACCAAAGTTGAAACAGCCAAAGTGGTCCAGCCGCATTCAGAGAGACGGTCTTGGTGTTCCGGATATCCTCGACAGCTTCATTCAGCATTTGATACAGGTTGCCAAGGACGAGCCTAGCCATAGCAAGTTGTCGACCCTCGTGAAGCAGATTGGCTAAAGGCAAAAGTTTGGCGGGTATGCGCAAAGATTTGGTGCAAAAGACATAAGCAGACAGCCAATACAGCAAGAAAGCGACATGCTCAGCATCAGACACCTCACCACTCTCGACATAATGGTCCTTAATGAATCGACTAAACGAAATGTTGTCAGTAGGAATCGAGATGGGTTTAACAGGAGCAGGTGCAGAATGATAATCATCACCAATGGGCCACAATCCGGTGATAGCAGCAACATCCAAAAGGGTGGGGGTGATCATACCAAAGGGAACATGAAGGCAATTAGTGGACCTCTCCCAGAAATAAAGTGCACTCAACAACATAGCAGGGTTATACGAGATTGGAGATCTCGACAACTGAATCAAGTCGAAAATCCCTACATCCTTCCAGTGTTGTTTCTTATCTCCCTCAACCCTATCTAACCATTTCAGGTAGGCCTTGTCGTTAGCAGAAGGGTTAGGAGGGGCCGAACGAAAGGCTCGTTTCGGGTCAGAAAGAAATGGCATACGGTAAGAGGGTTGAAATGCCAAAATGAGCTCCTCTCCCCTAACGCTAGGATGAAATGATTCATGTTCTTCAGGGAGACTATTGGGCCTATCATGCTTCACTACTTTCAAAGGGCCCAAAATGGCGCGTAAAGTACCATTAACAGAGAAAGGAATGAGTACCTAGGATTTCCAGATAGCTCTCTTCTCTGCTTCGTTGGGAGGTTCTGGGATTGGCACGCGTTTGGACTCATCCAGCTTAAGCTCGGTGGCCAACGGAATGGTTTGCTCAGGATTGGAAGCCATTGAAGGACGCAGCAAGTGTTTCAGAGAAGACGGAAGAAGATGAAGTGATGAAGTCTGGAAGAAGAAGTTGCAGGTTGGATGAAAGAGTAAAGCTTGAACAAGGAATACCAAGAGGGTATTTATAAACGGAAGGGGAAACGAAACCCAAGCCGCATTGAGCAGCAATTTATAAAAACTTTGGGTTCCAAGCGATTATTTTATTAATTAATTCATGTCACCTCTCAGCTTTTTGGCATAGGTGAAATCATGGCCCTAAAAAGGCTATAACTGTCAGCTAGTGGAGAAGTCACCAGACGTTATGGCTGCCGATTGGACTTGAAGATCGAATGGTCGAGAGCACAAAACATTTGAATCGTTGGAATTGAACGGCTGCGATAAGGAAAAATGCTTGGTGTCTTTGAGCTAAAGCAGTCGACAACCAACATTTTTGGGGGGCAACTGTTAAGCCAAAATTACAAGCATTACAATTATCGACACCATGGTACAAAAAATGGTTTCTCGACAGAAGGGGTTGGGCGAAGCCGGCAACTCAGCACACGATGTCCCTCAAGGACAAGTTAGTAAAAGCCATAACTCGACACACTCAGAAGATGAAGAAATCTCGATCACCTTAATGGAAGAGGCAGTTACCGAATAACAAGCGATTACAAGCACGTGCGTACACCCACGATGCCACGAATAGCAACGGTTGCCCACGACTCAGAACCACCCACGTGGCAATAGAGTCACGTGCGCGAAGACCATCGGCTAAACGTGGGGTATGGCGCCAAAATTCAAAACCCACGAAGCCATCGTGCATCCAAGGAAAACCGCCAAGAACATGGGCAGAAAGAACAATATAAATAGAGGAAGCAGCAGCAGAAGAGGGGTTCCCAACTAGAAAACTCTGAAAACTCACTAAAAGCTCTAAACGTCCGCATCAATGAGACTTCGAGAGCAGAACGTGATGATGGAGGAGTATGTTGCAGAACCAACGCTTTAATTTCCTTGCATTTCAGTTTGTTAATTCCCAGTTCTTATGTGTAGCTTGTTTTGTCGAAATTTGCTTTCATGTTATTTTGGTTTGCTTAACTATTTTGTAATCGACTCATATTCAATAAAATCCAGTTTCGTTTGAAGTTGTTTATTGTTGTCGAAAACACATCCGTCCACACACTACACTTTGGCAAAACGTTTTCTCAAAAGGACCCTGAAATCTAAACTTCCTTTAGTCGAACTAAGAGGATATTTGTTTACCAAAAATCCGTGTAAACAGGGGTGTAATAGCCGTAAATAACTATCATAAATATTTGGGTCTTTCCACTATACATATTGCTTCGCTCTGCTACAACGAACAAACTAAAGACCATCGACGTGTTCGTCTTTCAAAAGCTATCCTATCCCTCAGATTGAAGTCTCAAATATTTAATTTTGTTGAAAATTGTGTTTGGAAGAAGCTAAAAATGTGAAAGGAAAAAACGCTTTATAGAGTGGGTGTGGAGGTTTTGATTAAGTGTCTTTCTTCGCGCGCACAATATTTGTTCGTAAATTGAAGATATGTTTAGTAAATTCTTTTGGAGCAGAGATGTTAATAGGAGGAGTATTCATCAGGGTAAAATGGTCTAATTTGTGCAAGTTCGGGGGTTGGTTTATGAAATTTTTAGGCTTTCAATTGTGCTCGTGTGACAAAGGTTGTCCTATCCGAATTTGGATCCCCTCATGTGTTAATCTCACATGATCATGTCATGTGAAGATCTGAACCTTTAATTCCATTTTAATGAAATCTAGGCCCTTAATGGATATATGGAAAGAGAAAATTAAAATTGTGCGAGAAATAATACTAACCATAAGATTTTATTTAAAAAAAAAAAATTAATGGTCCAAATCTTTCACATGACATGGTCATGTGAAATTAACACATGATGGGATCTAAATCCGTCCTATCTAGGAAGCTAAGAGAGAGTATGGGCCAAGTTATGTTTACATTATTTGGATTTTAAAGAAGGTTGCTTATGGAGGATTGAGAATGGATCTCATGTTCAGGTTTGGCAAAATAATTGGCTTCATTTGGGACCGCCTAATTTGGTAGATGCTTGATAGTATTTTCGATATCACATTTGTTTAGATTTAATCACTCCCGATCATGTATGGAACTCATATATGATCTCTTCCGTGTGTTTGTCTAGAGGTTGCTTGATGGGAGGATCATCTTTATCTCAACCTCATTTTTTACATATGCAACTTAAGCTTAGTAACCAAGTTTTCTATATGGTCGTTATACCCCAAAATCTAGGTATTCTTTCAATATGAATCGCTAAGGTTCTCTCGTGGCTTCAACGTCTATTGTTGCTCCCTTGTCACAACATCTTTGGCAGTTTGTTTTGAAAGCTAAGTTCATTCCTCACTCAAAGGAACTTATGTGGTGGGCATCCAAAGGTATTATGTGACAGCCTAAGCTGACGAGGGTGGGAGTGATTGGTGTAATGAGAAGGCATGAACAAGAGGCGGCTACTAGCAAAGCTTCTACGCGAATGCACACATGAATGAACCAATCTTGCACCAGAACGAGAGGAATTTCAAGACTATAAAGGTATGAGGCTATACATTTAAGGAGAGCTTATAAGATTTGGTTGGTACTACGCATAACAACAAGATGCATCATCTTTTTTAAAGTCTAACTCATAAAAACTCTAAAAGTGTGTTATCTTGTCTCAGAAAATGAATCGTATTATTACTGTGATAACAAATATCCATACATATCGAAATCGAAGCCTTTGATTCTTGTCAAATTTATATATCCATTTGTCAAGTTTTCCAATCATACATATACAATTTTTTAAGACTCAACAATAAACTCTTTATGCAGGCCATTTATTTATAAAAATAAAATCTACTTGTTGTGATTGTTTAAATATAATGAGTTATAATTCTATTTTATTACAAAATTGAACATTCAAAGAAAAAAAATGAATGTATAAGTCACTCTAGTTATGACAATGCGTGTCATGTGAATGAACAAATTTGGCGCTGAAGCAACGTTTTGTGCAATCTGACGATCTGATCAATCCAAGGGCTGATACTTGTCTCGTGTTGTGCTGGACGGAGATTGAGGATCCGGACTGACACTGTAACCTCCTCGCCGCCGTCGCAATTAAGATCCATGTGGTTGTGAAGCGGAGCAGCCGCAAGGCAGAAGAGGCCGTCATCGTCAACGTGATCTTCGATCCAACAACCCACCAGAGATCCAATCCAAATCGCTCGCTGGAATTCAATCAATCAATTTCATTCACAATCCAGCTACTTCTTCCTCCTGCTGCTGCTGCTGGCTGCTTCTTCTCTACTCCCTTCCTTCCAGAGGAAGGAATTGCTTGCAGGTATTGGACCAAATCCCTAGTTATACTGATCTTAGTGGCGTCAACGCTCAATGCAGGAAATGATGAAGAATTCGCCTAATTCTAATCTCGAATTTTTGCTATTGGTATCATTTTCCACCTCTTACTGTGTTTGCATGTTTGATTCTGTCAGTTTCTACTGTTTCTTAGAAGAATTCAATCACCGCTCTCTTTGCATGTTGTACATTTCTCATGATCTGAACAAATTGAACAATTAGGATTGGTACTAGTGGAAGTTGGATTAGGATTGCTATTTAGGAGTTTTCATTTCAGGATGAAATTGTATACTAGATTAAGTCTGAGGAAAATTGGTAGTACTAGGGTTGAGTTGTACACTACATTGATTTGAAACATTGTTTAGTATTGTGCTGTGTGTGCTTCTTTGATGGATAAATTTGTATGTGCATTTTCTTGTAGATGTTGTAGCTAAGTTCGAAGCTAGCCGATGCAGGACTGGTGATGTAGAGTCACTCAGCCGAGATGGCGTTCGTAACTAAGATTAAATGGGTTGTTCTTTCTGTGGTCACTTTATCTGTGGCTTCTATCATCATTCATCTGTCTTTGGCAAAGCTATGGACTGTTAACATGGTGCAGTATAGAGCAATGCCTGTTCTTCATGAAGATTTTGCTTCCACGTTGGGAAGACAGGTTGCTTTTTTGTTATATTTATACATGTATCCGCTGCTTGTGCGTGGCCAAGTGTTTTTTGTTTCACTTAAGTTATTTTGACTGTATTTGCTTGAAATGCTGCAGGGTGTAAGGAATAAAAAGCTGTGGGATTCCATAAAGTCTTTGGAGGGATTGCAGCCAAACGCCAATGCAAGAAGCAATTATTCTGGTAAAATATTATCACTCATATTTCTTACCTCTCCATTCGGGTATGACATAAAACACTACTTCAGTGTAAACAATTTGCATCTTATCATGTGCCTTTTGTTTTCACTTACATATGAGTAAGCTACTTAATACAGCATATGCCCATTTACAATTGACAAGGAATCATCAATAAACCAGATTCTAGATTACGGAAATCTGTGCTCCATGATATCGTGGAGATCGTTAATATTTTAAATAGAAATGGCTTCATATTTCAAGAGATCTGTAAAATAAGATTTTGATTCTAATCTATTTTGAAGCATTCTTCATTTATGAGTGTAGCTTAAGTAGCAGAGCAATGATTTGTGGCATAACTTTGAGTTGACTAATACTATCACTGTTTTCTCTAGTTTTTCTAAGAATGTAACTAATTGAGCTACTATTATTTGTGATTTTGATCTTTGACAAATTTTAACAGAGAGCTGTTATACTCACCACAGTAACGACTATATATATTTCTTCATTTGGCATATTATACCTGTGTCATTTTAATCTTCTCCATCTTCCACTTCAAGTTTTGTGCTTCTTTTCTTGGCAGTTCCAAAAGAACAGAGTAATGGTTTCATTTATGCCAAAGTTTATGG
Organism: Lotus japonicus; assembly: GCF_012489685.1. Lineage (NCBI taxonomy): Eukaryota > Viridiplantae > Streptophyta > Magnoliopsida > Fabales > Fabaceae > Lotus > Lotus japonicus. The sequence continues at coordinate 62,351,312 of NC_080045.1, forward strand.
TGGGTTTGCAAATATAAGATCATCGGTAAGATCCATCAAATGTGTCAAAGTCTTAAAAATCAATTTTTATTATTGTTTGTTATTTAACAATAGTGTTCTTGATTTTATAGATCTGTGATCTTGTTGCCATATCTAGGCTTTTGAATGCTACTCTTGTCATTCCAGAAATTCAAGAAAGTACTCGCTCAAAAGGAATTAGGTATGTGCTTCAACTTCTGTGCTCTATGCTATTAATATTTTCTTGCTGTGAAGCGTGAATAACATGTTTGTACAATTTTATTCAGCTCAAAGTTCAAGAGTTTTTCCTATCTTTATAATGAGGAGCAGTTCATAGCATATCTCAAAAATGATCTAATTATTACAAAGAGCCTGCCTGAAAGTTTGATAGAAAGAAGAAAAAGAAATGAGTTTCCTACATTTAAGCCCACAAGTTCAGCGTCTCCAAACTTCTATGTCAAAGAAGTCTTACCAAAGTTAAAGAAATCGAAGGTTGTTGGAATAATTATTGCCAGTGGTGGAGCTCTGCAGGTATTAAATTGTCAATTAACGTTTTTTTCCCTTTTTCAAATTGCAATCTGGTAGATGCTGTTGTATACTCCAGGTAGCGTCTGACTTCTGTTATTTGTGTATAGCAAATATTATCCATATAGAAGAAAGTTCGTAAAATAGTTCATCTTTACTGAAAGTATTTAACTCTAGCAGGGTTATTAATCCTGGATAGCGGCGTGCAGTGGCCGATCCCAAAAACACTATGCATGATAGCAGATAACCGGGATGTCTGCTATTCTCAAATTTTTACAAAGATTAGATAATTTATACTATGTAAATATAAATGCTCAATTCCTCTTTTAAAAGAATACTTAACACAAAAAAAGATAACCAAAAAAAAGAAGAGGGCAGAGAGAACAAGATAAACATGTGGGGAAAGTGAGATAAAAGTGAAAAGTAAAAGCACATGGTCATGGCCGAAAAAGTCACCAAAGAGAAATAGGTTGTGTAGTAATAGGCCGGAAAACTCAGATCTGATGACATTGTGTAGGCTGTTTGGGAAACATCACATTGTGGTGGGAAAGTTGCCGATTTCCGGAATGAATCCCTCTTCTAACTATCCTTTCCTTTTACAAGAAAGGTGACTGACCCAAGGGAATTGCTTCATTTCTGTGCTTTGAACTTCTTAGATACTTGAATTACTATTCTTACAAGTTTTGTTTGTGAATATGAATTTCTGACTAACTTGCTAAGGTTAACTTGAGAACGATATACACTTTTGCAGTCAGCACTCCCACCTACCATGGCGGAGATTCAGCGGCTAAGATGCAGGGTTGCTTTCCATGCCCTTCAATTTCGTCCAGAAATTCAAATGCTTGGCCATCGGATGATTCACAAGTATGAACTGCATTTTCTTTATTATCGCATAGATTACTCCCTTGTTTTTTTGCACCGGCTCTTTTCCCTTGTCTTTAAAATCCATAATTCTGTGTGCTTCTGATATCCAATATAAGAAAACGAGAGTGTGGTTTATATTAGGACAGAAAAGAAGGGAAAATTGTGGAGTAGACAGAACATTATGGACTATGGAGTAGAGTTTGTTTTATGTTGCTGACCCCACTTAGTGGGAAAAGGCTTAGACGATGATGTAGAGAAGGGAAACTTAGTAAGTGAGACGCAGAGCAATTAGCTAGATAGATAATGGGAATTAGATTGCAAGGGTAGATGGAATAAAGGATCTTTGATAGGTTCCAGAAATTAACAACTAGAAAACTGAATGTATTATTGATGTAGAACCCTAATTCCCTAACTGCTCAATGTAGCCAGGACTTAGGAGAAATCCGTCTAAGAGATATAAGGTTGTTGGGACTTTTATGAGGCTCAACTCTCTCCCTGAACTTAATTCGATTTCCAGAACGATTCCCTCTTCTAACTAACCTTTCCTTTTATAAGAAAGGTAACTGTCCAGCTGTTATAACTTATAACTTCCCCTAACTAATTGACAGCTGGCACACTAACCCACTAACTGGCAAAAACCGTCTAACTGATTCAGCTCATTTACTAACAAGCTGACTAATACAATGATATGTTAAGATCCTCCCTCCCCCATGTTCAGTCAAATAGTTAAGCTCAGACCCAGGCTCATTAGTTGGCCTAATATCTATTTCTATCAACCATTCAGATTTATTAGTAATGAGTAAACAGAGCCCCCATGGCTCTTCTGCAAGGAGAAACATTTGGAGGAGAGATCTTTCTCCTTGTTCTTTTCATTTTCAGTCAAGCAGTAAAATCAATCCTTTCTTTCTCTATTTTCAATGTGGGTTTGCCTTGAGTTTATATTGATTTTCTTTCTGGTGGTCTTGGAGTTGATGTGTAAGACATTTCTGCTGTGTATTTTTAAGGTTAAGAGGGTTGGGGCAACCGTTCCTAGTATACCATCCTGGCTTACTGAGAGAAACGTTGGCATACAATGGTTGTGGAGAACTTTTTCAGGTTTGCGCTATTTTCCTCCTTTGTATCATCATTCCGTATTGTTAATGCCTCAATGGATCTGTTATTCTACTTCTACGGTGCATATATGTTTAAGCAGTATTTGTAACATTAGAATTTGATAATATTTGAGTTAATTCAACTCCAACCATGTTTATCCTTTCCCTCACCCCCTTTCCTCCTTATATTTTTGTTCGATTACTTTATGAAGGTTTTGTTTTGTTAGGATGTACACACTGAACTCATCCAACATCGAAGGGCTGAAATGATAAAGGAAGGAATTCTTAAGGAGGAATTGAATGTGGATTCATACTTGCGAAGAGATAAAGGTCTATGTCCCATCATGCCTGAAGAGGTATGCTAAATTTCCCGATAGGGTATCCCGGTGGTGATGATGTGGTTCTTGTCCTATTTTTAGTTAAAATTGCTCTCACTCACTTCTGAAGGTTTTTTAAAAAATAACCTTTTCCCCTAGAAGACAAGGACCTAAACAATCCTGATTCCATTTTACAGTATCCTGGATGGATACCCTGCTTGTATGACAAGTCTTAGCATCTGTATATGGGGAATGATTTTACTAATAAATAGTCAATTTTTTTTTTCCACAGAAACTGTTGGTTTGGGTATAATTTCTTAATATTAGCAATAATTGTAAAATGTTAATGTCATTTGGGCCGTTCCAAAAAATAGGATACTCAATTTGTTAATAGTAGATGCTGCAAGTCACGGTTGAGGGGAGCCCATAAAATTATGATTATCACATAACTTTCTTTATAGTAAACTGATAAAATGCCTAGTGAACTTGTCTAGTACATTGCAAGTAATTCAATCAAGTATATCTACTTTGAAATGCAGAGTTATGCTATTGTTTTTATGATTAACTTACTCAAAGAGTAAGTTGTGGATCTATCTATAAAAATGAATTCATTTACTTTGGAGTCATTGGAAGAACTGTTAAAATTATTATAGCATTCTCTTAGCTGATTTTCAATTTTATGCATTGTGCATAGAAATATATGAGATAAGGTGAGTTATCCTTATATGTGGTTTTTGTTGCAAAGCTACAAATAATATAATATAATATATGATTGAACTAAAATATTTAAGTAACAGTCGAGTTGAAGTAGCCCTGTGGAGAGAGAAAAAAGTGATGATTGAAGGTTTCAGAAATAATAGTATTTAGTATACTAAATACTTTGTCTGAGTAAAATTGGGGATTAGAGTTATTTCAATCAAGAACTTTAGACCTTTCTTAAGATGCTAATGGCTCCCAGAATGAGAAGTGTATGTGGGATCTCAGCCTCTGCTGAGGCCAACCAATTTTACAATTAAAATATAATTTGGTCTTTTGGGAACACTGCTTCTATCTTTATGAATAAATACTGTTTTTCTTTTGGAAATTTGAAATTTTATTGTACAAAGGTTATATGTTGTTTTTTTATTGTTTCAACTTTGCAGGTTGGCATTCTCCTTCGAGTAATGGGTTATCCTTCCAAAACAATCATATACCTGGCTGGCTCTGAAACATTTGGAGGTCAACGTGCTTTGATTCCTTTACGGTCCATGTTTATCAATACCCTGGATCGCACTTCCTTGTGCAGTGACAAAGAGTTGTCTGACTTGTTTGGACCTGAAAGTCCTCTTCCGCAAAATAGTTCTTGGCCACCTCCTGCAAGAAGTGAGGCAGAACTTAAAGAAGAATGGAAGAGGGCTGGTCCTCGGCCTAGGCCTCTTCCTCCACCTCCAGATAGACCAATCTACCAGCATGAAAAAGAAGGCTGGTATGGTTGGATCACTGAGACCCCTACAGAGCCTGATCCTTCACCTATGGATTTGAGGATGAGAGCACACAGGTTACTTTGGGATGCGCTTGATTACATTGTTGCTCTGGAAGCAGATGCATTCTTTCCTGGATTTAACAATGATGGTAGTGGATGGCCAGATTTTTCAAGCCTTGTCATGGGACATCGACTGTACGAGACTGCTTCTTCTAGAACATATCGACCGGACAGGTAAAATGCTTTTGGGAGTTTGAATTAGTTTATTAATGTTCTTTAAGGAAGCATGATTTATATAGATTTCATTAAAAGTATTAAATTCCCTTTTTTTGTTAGGGAATTAAATTTGGCTTGGGTTTTGAATAAGTTGTAAAAGATGGCTCAGTTCCGGGATCTTTTGCCTTTTGGGTTGCAGCCTGGTGGGGGAAGGGGTAAATATGTAGGGAAGACAAGCCACATTTATACCTTTTACTCCACTCAAACAATTAACAACTCTTCCAGATAGATTGAACATTTCGTGTTGACTATTTATCCGACAAACACAACTTTCTTACCACTGTTTCAGACATCCTTACATGTTGCAATTGGTTGCTGGTGTTTCTAACAAGTTGAAATCTTTGTGGTCATGCTATCCATAGATATATCCTAAATTATATATTTTATTTTGACACTTCTTTATCTGGTCTTTCACAGGAAAGTTGTTGCGGAGCTTTTCAACATGACCCGTGAGAATTTGTACCATCCTAAACGCAATTGGACAATGTTAGTGCAGGAACATCTTAACAAGAGTACAACTGAAGAAGGCTTCATTAAGCAATCTCTCTTGTCAAAACCAGTAATGTTCCTTTCACATCCACTTCCAGAATGCTCTTGTAGAATGTCTTCTGCCAAGGCTGCTAAACTTGTCAAAGGTGAGGGTGGCCAATTTCTATATGGAGGTGAAGACATATGCCCCAAGTGGATGCAGCATGCTAAGGAGGCAGGTTCATTGGGTAAAGAAAGTGCCAAATCCGAAGACGATGGGCTGCCAGATTATGAAAGCAATGATTTTCTTAACGAGTCCGAGGATGACAAAAATGGTGGCAAAATCAATCAGACTTCACTTTGGGAGCAAGATGAGGAAATGGATCCAAATGACTAAAAGCGGATGTGCATATCATAACCATAGTTTATACAGCATCCAATTTTCCCGTAATTTAAGAGGTATAGATACATGCTCCAGCGACATACATGTCTCAATGCTATCTTTGCTGGGCATATGGGTGTTCAAATCTATTCTTTCATTGATTTTAGGTTATTTTTCCATGGACAAAGGGAACATAATTCTTTTTTTTTAATCTTTATCTTTTTTTTCACTTTATACTTAACACTTCCACTGGAATTTTTGTTGTAACATACACATTATAAAAAGAAGAAAAAAAATAGATCAGTCACCGGCTTAACTGGAGCACAACAGATGAAGTTCGAAGAAGATTATGTGTTTAGAGTTTACTTGTGGTATATATGGCTGCGGTTCAATTGCTTTTGTTCTGGACAATATCTCATAACATCTCCTATTTTTCAGTAATGTAGATGTATGTACATTGTCAGTCACCTTAGAACTATGATGCACAGGTGCGGTTCGTGGTACGACATTTTCAAAAAATTCTAGGTACAGGTATGTTAATATTATATATATATATATATTAAAGTAAAAAAGAATAGATATCAAATAATCTATCTTACACAATATTATTGGTTACAAATCAAATTTCACAATGCTCACATATTTTGCATATAATAATAATAATAATTAAACAATTCAAAGGATTTTGGCTTTCTGCCAAACACGTGGTAAATTATAGAACATCCATGGATCTAAAAAATTGATCCTTATGATAGCAAAAAGGTGAGGGAAGGAAACAAGAGAAACAGAGATTTCAAAGACAACAAAACCATTCAAAATAAATAAGAAAAATCAGAGCTTTCAAAGAGAAACACAAGCAGTGAGAGGAAGGAGCGAAGGAAGGTCAGAGGAACAATGATAGAACGGAGGCGGAGCGCCGGCAGAACAGGGCCACAAAGGTGTGCAATGTGAGAAAGTGAAAGAAAATAGTGAATACCGTGTTTAAGTTTGGAGGAAATGAACTTGAGTTGATTTTCTATATTCTGGAAATGCCCCCAAACACACCGAACGTACCCGAATTTTTATTTTTGGTAAACACATTCTGGTACGCACCCATAGCGTACTCAACGCGTACCCGTACCCGGTGCAGGTTCGTGACCAGTTTCAAAGTACCGGTGCTTCTCAGACTTAGAACATTTCTCTTCTATCCACAAATTTTTTGATAAAAGTTTATATCAACATCTATTTTTTAAAATCAATTATGAAATTCAGAAACTATTTACATGACCTTTTTCCTAAGGTTGTTTATCTTTGTTATGAATTCTAGAACGATTTTCAAGCATGGTCTAACATGGGCTCCCCAAGTCTTACCATACATTTATTGAAGTACATGCTAATCAAAATATATCTAAAACTAGATATATTTATTCACAGTTAATAAACAAGTTCATTTTATGCCAAATGGTTAAATTATTGGTACTTTGGTAGCTTAAGCCCAAAAGCGAGACAAGAATTTTACTGGCATCACAAAAAGTAATTCCGTACGTTTTTTTATTTTTTTATTTTACTAACATTTGCCTATAAAAAAAACAAAAATGTTTTTGTAATTGTCAAATGTCCTTCGGCTACATTTTAAACTCCATGTGATTTCTTTCTTAACCCATAAGTCATCATTATGAATTGAACCTGTACATTTTACCCAAACAATTTGTCCTTCAATTACTTAACCTCAAGAGTTTTGAGAGTTTATATAAATCATTTTTGGTTCATGTGATAAAGCAATGGGGTCTCAATGCTAAATATAAGTTATTTTGAACAATAATTTCCCATTGAGTTTAAGAGGTCTGTTTGATGTCACAGTCGTCACACATTCAACAAGTTTCAAGAACACTGAATCTTTGTATGTGCAAGAGCAGAGGGTGAGACTTCAATTTTCTGGTTATAATATTACATAAAAGGGCAGCAATTGAGCTTTGATTCGTTGAGGAGAGACCCTGCAAATTGTTCCAGCTTCTAAAGACTCCAAGATATACATCAATGGGTTGGTTACAAGTGCAATTTATATGTGCATTTCTTGCTGGAAGCATATTCTTCAATGCCTTATCTTATTCTGGTAAAGGTAATGCTTTGTTGTGAAATTTGAAGAACTAGTTTTCATTTTGAAATTTTTGCAAATAGTTCCTTTGTTATTATTACCAAGTTGATTCTAGGAAGAACCACTTCCCCTCATAACATTATGTGTTCGACTCTCATTGCCAATGACATGATTGTGTTGGTGGGCGATCTGCCCTGATTCGTGGCAGTGATCTAAGCCGAATCCATCTAATCTTTTATTCATTGAAAAAAAAAGTTGATTCCATCATTAGTTCTAATCTTTTGTTTAAAATATTTTTAATCAAAGACTTGAGTAGTTTCTTTTGATATCTTCCTTTTCTATGTGTCTATGCAGCTCCAAATTATTCATTTGTGAAAGAAGCAACATCTGCTCCACCAATCTTATCTTATGACTACATAGTAATTGGTGGAGGATCATGTGGGTGTCCACTAGCAGCAACTCTCTCACAAGGTGCAAGAGTTTTGCTCCTTGAGAGAGGATGCTCTCCTTACACAAACCCAGAGAAAATTGACATGAAGAACTATGTCAATTCACTCTCTGACATGACTCCTTCATCATTTGCCCAGCAATTCATATCCAAGGATGGGGTCCTCAATGCCAGGGCTAAGGTTCTTGGTGGTGGCTCTGTCTTGAATGCAGGGTTCTACTCAAGGGCTAGCTCCAGCTACATAAGAGATGCTGGTTGGAATGAAAGTTTGGCTAAGAACTCATATGAATGGGTGGAAAAGAAAGTGGTTTTTGAGCCTCCAATGCTGCAATGGCAATCAGCAGTGAGGGATGGGTTGTTGGAAGTAGGGGTGTTGCCTAATAATGGTTATAGTTTTGATCACTTGAATGGGACTAAAGTTGGAGGTTCAATTTTTGATAAGGAGGGTCACAGACACACTGCAGCTGATTTGTTGGAGTATGCTGATCCAAGGAGGATTTCTGTTTATCTGCATGCCACAGTGCATAAGATACTATTTAGGTTTAATGAAGGTAAGGATTTAAGAATGTCAATAATGATTCGTGAATACCCGTTAAGTGCATACATGAGTATCCGTAATTTTTTTAATATTCTGAAAATTTATTTAATTTCAGAATGTATTTTTTAAAATTTCAGAAATTTGTTACCGGAATCTCCAAAAGATAATTTTTAAGTCCCTGTGCGAGTATCTATGAATCATTACTCTATGAACATAGACACCTACCATATTGACTTCCACTTGTCAACTTGATCACCTGTGTTTGAATTTAATTTACAGAGAAAAAGAGGCCACAAGCATATGGAGTGATTTTCAAAGATTCATTTGGAAACAAACACAGGGCATTTCTAAGTATGAAGGCCAAGAATGAGATAATCTTATCAGCTGGTGCAATTGGAAGCCCACAGCTGCTGATGCTGAGTGGAATTGGGCCTGCTAGCCATCTTCAGGCCCATGGAATCAAAGTGGTTTTGGATCAGCCTCTGGTGGGTCAAGGAATGGCAGATAACCCAATGAATGTTCTTATGGTTCCTTCCCCTGTACCTGTTGAGGTGTCTCTCATCCAAACAGTGGGCATCACCAAGTCTGGTAGCTTCATTGAAACAGCAAGTGCATTGAGCATAGGCCATTCTTGGCCTGAAAGGCTTCAAGGAATTTTTGACTTTGTGTCAAACCAGGTCAGTTCATAGTCACCCTTAACATTTAACATATTGAAGTTAGAAGCTTTTCACATAAAGTGAACTTACTCTAAAATTTTGTTCTCATGTGAAGACTAGTGAACACTCCATGTTTCCTCAAGAAATCATGAACAGTATTGCTGACACCATTGTATCTTTAGTCAATCCAACTCTCAAAGGAGGAGTCATCCTTGAAAAGATCATGGGACCAAAATCCACTGGTCACTTGGAGCTCCTTACCACTGATCCCAATGATAACCCATCAGTTACCTTTAACTATTTTAAGGACCCTGAAGACTTGAAAATGTGTGTGGAAGGCATGAAAACCATCATAGATGTGATAAACTCAAAGGCATTCTCAAGGTTCCGCTATAAAACCATGCCAATCCAAACTCTAATAAACTTGATGTTGCAATTGCATGTGAACTTGAGGCCAAAACATGCTAGTGCTGCATTTTCTTTGGAACAGTATTGCATAGACACTGTCCTCACAATTTGGCATTACCATGGAGGGTGCCAATCTGGTAAGGTTGTTGATCATAATTATAAGGTTATTGGTGTAGAAGCTCTGAGAGTGATTGATGGGTCCACTTTTTATGGCTCACCTGGGACTAACCCTCAAGCTACTGTTATGATGCTTGGAAGGTAAGCATTGACATTTATCAATATAGACATTCTATCCGTTTAAATGCAAATCAAAGAGCACTATTAGAGCTTATTTAGTGCATTTTCTAGTAGATAAGTTCCAATAAGCTTTTATCAAACGGGCTCATCGTGATTTTTGAAATGCACGTATTGTCTTACTCTTTCATTAATTTGATGCAGGTACATGGGAGAAAAGATTATACAGAAAAGATTCCATCAGGGGAGGAAGTGAACTAGTGAAGTGATCAATTGAGACCGCATTTTTACTTGTTCCATCTTTTTTATGTGTAATAGCTGAGTAGTTACTAAACGTTTTCTCCAGAATACTGTCTGATTATAGTAATCAACTCACATGGTTTTCTTTGTAGGATGATTCTGTAATTTCCACCATAATTTCAATTTAATATAGACGTGTTTGGGTAAACAACTTAATTAAGTACTTATTAGCAATAAAGAAGTATTGCATAAGTACTTGTTCATAAGCTAATTTGAGAAACTTACTGAAATAAACTGAAAATAGATTATAACTTACAAGTAAGTATAAGCTCTTAATCTGAACAATTTATGAAAATAAACTCTGACAAACTTGCATGAGTGCTTATGCTTTAAGATAACCTCAAACATTCATTAAACTCTTAGAATATATTCTTCTGGGCCGTGGTTCAAAATCTAAAACCCATTGGATCCTGCCAAACAATCCATGCCAACTTGGCTTGCAGATCAAGGGGGGTTAATTCAGTAACAAGTTTAATAACAAGATATCAAGAACTAAAAAACCCCAGCAGCAAACTCAATTTATGATTCAAATAAAGATATGCATTGCATTGTATAGTTTTCACATTTCAAACTTAACAAACTAAAGATCATAAGATGCTTGTTGAACTTACAAACGCTGAAAAACATTGGTAAAGTAACAGAATAAGACATAACTAGCATATGCTGTGCTACATGACTACATCTGGTACCCCAGCCCCAGGCACCTTCATGAAATGGAAGAAGCATCTAACTTTCACCAACTTTTCCCCATTTTCTCTTCAAAGCAGGTGAAGTTAGAGAAAGAGAAAGAATCAATTGCTGAAAAAGAGCATGCCCTTTCAGTCATGGAGTGTGTGACCCTTAAAATCTTGAAGAATATTCATAGCATAAACCTCAAGCATATGCTTTTGATAGTTGGTTTATTCCATGTCCTGTGCTTAAGTTGAAGTACTTATAAATCATAAATGCTCCTGAAACATATTGTCTGCAAGAGCAGGAGCTCCCAATAAGCAAATCAGCTATAGGGCTTCCCTCTATTGGCAGGAAATTATCATGACCATGGTGACTGTGTCTTGCCAAAGGAGAGTTGCCCTGTTGCTGCTTTAGCTTAATATATAATCTTCCATGCCACCATGTCCATTAAAGAGAAGCAAATGACATTCATGTCTATCATTTTTTTGTGTTTCACACCTTTTGTTTTGTATGAAGCAAGTGCATGATTAGAAATTTTTCTACAATTGATTCTAAAGTCATTATCAAATCTTAGAAGTTTTTATGGATATCTTCCCGGTTTCATAGTTGATTTTGATTGAAAGAGAAGCGGGTCCAAAATATCTCAGGTAAGTACTAAGTTGTGCGATTTTTATGACACTCATCTAAATATCTAATTCCTGATGTCAAAGCTGGCACTCTGTATTCTGTAAGTACTGAAACTATTTAAGTATACTTAAGAAACTCACAATTTGTTTCTCTTTTTGTTTTCAGCTCAAGCAGACTCAGAAATAATAGTCACAAAAAGCCATTATTATTCTCCACACACACACACAAGCAGAACCCAAAGTTTGAGGCTGAATGAGCTTTGAGAACAAGAGTGGGACTTGCCCTAGATTAACACTGTTGAAGAGTCATTTACTATGTGAATTGTTTTAGATAGACTGAATAAACAGAAAACAGCATTTGTTTAGAATGTTGTAATAATGTTGAAGCTTTAGTTTATTCAATTCTTTTGTTATGCATGCTGAAAAGTATGCCTTATTTTGACAATGTTAAAAATGTAGGATGCTCACTATGTTTAGAATGAAAAACGTTTCGATTGAGGGAATGACAAATGATTCTAAATTGAAAAAACAAAAATTTTAGGATATAGTTTATGTAAAGATTGATTCTCACCACACAGTCATCCGTGTGATGATTCCATTGTTTATATTAGGTGCATTACCAGGTAAATAGGAAAACTAAGGAACTGATAAATAGGGAAACTAAGAAACAGACAAATAAGGAGACTAAGGAACAGTGTAATAAAACGATGGACATCTGCGTTATATTCTAGTTTGTGATTTCTGTGATTGTCAATTCTACTCCTCAAGCTGCAAACTTGAGGTAAGATGTTTATTGAGTTAACAGTCCTGCACAATGTCTACTATGTAGTAAACATTTATAGACATGTTAGGATTGAATAGACAAGAAGCTTTGAGATGTTAAATAGTGATTTTTTTTTGTTGCAAAGAAGTTGAATAGTGAATGTTTCACAATTTATTTTACTAGTTAAAAATATAGAGAAAACTTAATCCTAACACCCGGCTAAGAGTATGTTAAGAGTGAGTCTCTTAACATAAATTAGCATTTTTGTCCGTAGATTGGAAAATTTAATTAAATGGACAAGGAAATAATGTGACATGAGGACATGCTTTGGACAAAGGAGTGTGGTCACTCAACAACTTCATGTAACGGAGCATCTATGGGTTCCTTTCCAATTTCCTTCCTCTAAAGTTGACCTTTGAATCAAGAAAGAATCTGAAGTAAGTGTAAAAATCTTTCAAGATTGTGATCTCTTATTTTGAATACACCCCTTGTTCAGAAACTGCAAGTTGAAGATTTAAGGAGATGATTAATTAATGAAAGTTAACTTTTGGCTTGTAATAACAGTCACAGAACATGCTTTCTATTAGCATATGCCCCAATCTTCACCTTAGGGTGAGTAATTATAATTGACAATAATTATTAGCACAAGGGACAACTAAAAGAGTAGCTAGTTATACTTTTCAAAGTAAAATTAGTTAGCTGATCTTACAAATATCAAAAGAGTAGTCCCCCAAGTCAAGTACCTACCTTTTCAGGGGAGCTGGGGACTTGAAGGTTCTAGTCTTGTGTACATTTAACATGTTCATATTATTACATTATTCTGATTCCGATAGAGAAATGGCTGAAATATTACTATGTTACATTTTGATTACAGAAGTGTTCAGGATATTTTGTCAAATTAGATTAAATTGATCTGTATGCTTGCTACAAATATAAAGTAATTATCAAACAACTCACGGCTGACACTCATTCATAGAAAAATCAAATGTCAATGAACTATTCCTGTATTGACAGTTCATGAGCTAAAGGAAAAGTGGAGGAAGAATGCATGAAGATAAAGCCACACATTATTAAGTGAGGAAATTTAGAATATATGAAAGAAAAGGAGAAACTTCAGGAAGCCTGCATTCCTAAATATAAAAAATAATGTTGTCCATATTAAAAATAAGTGGTCAAGTATATTAAAATAAAAGGAGAAATAGTATTTTAGGTTATACACTTGTACCACTCTGTTTATTTCACCTAACTTGGATGTCTCCTTTTAAACCAAAACCTTTGGCTTGACCTTTGATGATCAAGAAGTATATACATACTTAACCGATCATCTAATGGGTTTCTTTGTAAGTTTCAATTTTTTTATTGATGCAACTCTGCTCAGATTGGGGGAAAGAAAAGAAAATAAAGGAAAGAATGAAAGAAACGTGACTCAATCAGACTATCAGAGGTGACAGTGACCATAACTCTTAAGTGCCATATTAAGACAGAAGCAAACTACAGCTGTATCTTTTTACACTCAGTTGACACTTGTTGTAATTTTCACAAGGAAATGAAAATGATTGGACCAAAAGACGTACTTAAACAAAATGGAATGAAAATACCGAAAAATGATTGAGTCAGAGTGGTTCAAGGTGGTTTTGAGTTCGAATTTTATGAATTGTAAAATTTTTTGCTAAGAGAGCTAATTTTAATGTGATGTGATTATTTTTTACTCGAACAAATTTGCTTCATAAAGAAAATACATGTATATATGACAAAAAATTGGAATAATTCTCATAAGTAAGGGCATACAGCCATACAGGCTGTCCATCCATAGTTCAGAGCATTAGTTATGTTGTACTCTATTGGTGAAATAATTTAATGCTTAAATTTTGGTCAAATGAAACTTTTTTTCAATTGTAATGAATATGGTTAACTAAGTGAATGAACTTTATAGTGGCTAAATCAATTCTCTGACACATTTGAAAAAAAAAATCTGACAAATAAATCAGTAGTTTCATTCCTGTTATACTTTTTATTTTTGTTTTCTGGTATAAAATTGTTAATCTAATTGTGCATCAAATTTATATTTAAACCCTAGAAGCTAGAAGGCTACCCCAGATTACGCAACTAATTTTGCATGCTCTTTTAACTCTTCCCCATAAAACATCTCAATTTTTTCTTTGTGCTGAAGCTACAGCTTTGCTTTTTCTCTTTTTTCAATTGCAGTCACTTTAATAACAGTCAAATTCACTTTGTTCTTTTTTGAACAAGGTGCTTTCCTCATCATAAGCATGCCTCACATTTATATTGGTTGCTGAACCTACTGTCCTCACTACTCAAACAAACAATATTTAAGCAATTTGCATCCTTCCACACACAATACCAAAATACTAAAGCACTCAGCTACTCAAGCATCAACCAAACAAATCATATAATGCAAACTTTCATACATTATTGGAAAACCATTTTATCATAATGGGCAAGTGAGTTCACTCAATATGTTCAATTTTTTATATAAAGTTGCTTGAGTTTAAGCAATGATGCAGGAGCCATATATAATCATGAAACCTTTTTCTATTTTGGATTTGATATTTGTGACACTTAAGCCTTAAGCAAGCATTGTCCGCAAGTGCAGAGAAGAATTATAGAGAGGCTTTTCTTTTGGACCTCATCGGTAATGCCGGCTTTGATAGCGACCATTCTGTGCTCCACCTACTATTGCTTTAAGTACTGGTTCCACCTTTTAAAAGGTACCATTTTACACACACACAAATGTGTTTATGAGAGTTTATCTTCTTCAGTTATCATTCTTCACCTTGTACCCAAAAAAAATTAGTATCTTGTCATTAAAGTACTAGACTAGACCAAACTTAGTAACTGATTAGTTTTCTATGTAAAATTCGAATTTGAATATCATGCAGTCTGACAAATCCTAAATTCCTGCATGATGCTTCAAGAACCCAACTTGCAGTCTGATAAATCCTAATTTGACCTAGATTGGTAGGTAGGAGCGTTTGTTCATAAGCTGGCATGAACAACTAATGAAAATAAGTTCAAAACAACTTATAAGTAGGTTATAAGCTATTTACATAAGTTTTTCCAAACACTTATAAACGCTTACGGTATAAAATAATCAACTTTCAAATGACACCTTAATTAGTTGCACCAATAAATGCTTTTTCTTTTTCTTTCTGTAACGCGTAAGGAAATCATCACAATCATGCTGCCTAGTTGATTTGGCCTGTGGGACCCCGTCCATAACTATGAAAGACACAGTCCAAATTGTTTTTCCTTTTTTTTTTGGAAGGCCAAGATATAATTATATAGATAAAAATATAGGAGGTTAGCACTAAGGGGTGCTAACATCCCTGACCTTGTCAATGTGTTCATACCATACACAATTATAAATGAACCAATAGAGATATGTTTGTAATTTCATGTATGTGTGTTTCTTACAGACAGGGAAAGCATCAGTAAAATCCAATAGCAGGAGGATCATCAAACATGTATATATAAAGCAGAATTGTCTGAGAGTGCAAATAACCAAAAAGAAACATGCAGTCCCTTCTTCAAAATGAGGACTCCCAAACATGCCCTCAAGGATGCTGCCCAACCTCATTGTTCAACTCATCACCACTCTCTCATATCAAAACAACAAGCAAACCCAGAAACAGTTCTTCAGAGTCCCGCCACAGCTTCGCGGCAACAACAGCATCCTCTATCTTTCCAAACACAAAATTTACCAACCATGAGTCTCTTCCATCTCTGCAGGAATCATTCAGTGAATTCAGCAAAGTGTTCCCTCAATACTCTGAGACTGAGAAAGTGGACCGTTTGAGAGGCAACGAGTATTATCACCTCTCTTTCTCTAACCAGTCTTGCCTTGATTACATTGGTATTGGCCTCTTTTCCTACTACCAACGTCATCAGCACCATGAAGCTTCAAAAATCCAACTTGCTTCTTCTTCTTCAACTCCTCAAACTCAAACACCTCAATCTCCAAATTTTTCAGATATTCCCTTCTTTAGTATATCTTACAAGACTGGGAATCTGAAGACTTTGTTGCTCCATGGTGGGCAGGAGTCAGAGTTTGAGTCTGCAATGAGGAGAAGAATAATGGGGTTCCTTAACATTTCTGAAAGTGACTACTTCATGGTTTTCACAGCAAACAGAACATCAGCTTTCAAACATGTTGCAGATTCATATCCTTTCCAATCTTGTAAGAAACTTCTGACAGTTTATGACTATGAGAGTGAGGCTGTGGAAGCAATGACCAGTTGCTCAGAGAAGAGAGGAGCCAGGGCTATGTCAGCAGAGTTCTCATGGCCAAGGCTCAGGCTTCAGTCAACAAAGTTGAGGAAGATGATTGTTAGTAAGAAGAAGAAGAAGAAAAAGAGGGGTCTTTTTGTATTCCCACTTCACTCCAGGGTAACAGGAGCCAGATATCCCTATCTGTGGATGAGCACAGCACAGGAGAATGGTTGGCATGTGTTGATTGATGCTTGTGCATTGGGACCAAAAGACATGGACAGCTTCGGCCTCTCCCTCTTTCGCCCGGACTTTCTCATTTGTTCCTTCTACAAGGTTTTTGGAGAAAATCCATCTGGGTTTGGATGCCTTTTTGTCAAGAAAACTGCTATTTCCATTCTTGAATCCTCCTCTTGTGCAGGAATTGTCAACCTTGTACCAGAAAGGCAGCTACTACAACAGGTATCAGAGGATTCTTCTGGATATAATGATGTAAAAATTGACCAAAAGTGCTCAACATCTACTTTTCAAGAGCAAGAATTATCTTCCTTGAGTTCTTTCTCTGGTAGGATACAGATCCCACAGTCTGTGAAAGTCGAAGGACAACTATCTGAGCTTCAGATGACAGTGGTACCTGAAGAACCAAAAGCTCCTGAAGGTTCTGGAACTGCAGAATCACAACAAAATAAGAATGTAAAGGATAGTGAAGATGGGAGCTTTTCTATTGAATGCAGGTGCTTGGATCAAGTGGACTCTTTAGGATTAACAATGGTCACCAACAGAACAAGGTACCTGATAAACTGGCTGGTGAACTCAATGCTGAAGCTAAAGCATCCTAACGCAGAAGGGGTTCCCCTGGTCAAGATTTATGGCCCAAAGATAAGATTTGATAGGGGTCCTGCTTTGGCATTCAATGTGTTTGATTGGAAAGGTGAAAAGGTTGAGCCTGTTCTTGTACAGAAACTTGCTGATAGAAGCAACATATCTCTGAGCTATGGGTTCCTGCATCATATCTGGTTTGCAGATAAGTATGCAGAAGAGAAGGGAAGAGTATTGCAGACCAAAGAAGGAAGAGGCCAGGGAGTAACTAACAAGAAGAAGAAAGACAGAGATAACATGGGAGTGACAGTGGTTACTGCTGCACTAAGTTTCCTGGCTAATTTTGAAGATGTATATAAAGTCTGGGCTTTTGTTGCTCGGTTCCTTGATGCAGATTTTGTGGAGAAGGAGAGATGGAGATACACAGCTCTTAATCAGAAAAGAATTGAGGTTTAGTTCCATAAATTTAATATATTCTTCTGGGTTGTGGATCATAGAAGACTCGAGATTGTGAATTTGGATGAAGAATTTATGTTGATTCTCCAAAGAAAAATAATTAAACTTTTCTTTTCATTTGTCTGATGAGTTCATAAACTACATAGACAATTCATCAATCAAATATATTTACTTGTACTTGTTTCCTGTATTTTATCCTTGCATGCACACATTCAGGCAGCTCCAGAACTCTACACTAGGCATTGAAAAAAATTCAGCTAGAAAAGTGAATATAAAATATAGTTCAAGGAGAAATAAATCAGCATCCCTTGGTTGTTTAATTGTACTTACTCACAGAAGTGTAAGTCCTAGCACTTAAGTATTAAGTAACTGTACTTAACAATACGCTTGGTTGTTTAAGAAAAACCAAAATACTAAGATAATCTGATTTGTTTGACTGGTCAAATCCCAAGAACTGAGAAGAGGTTGATTCTCTCATAATTTTTCAGTCTCTACATTTTCTTTGATCAGATATTGAAGTGCCAACAGTCAACTTCATTTGAGTACCTATAAATCAAATTGATTATGCAGAAGACCAATGACCAAATTGGAATGTGTTTTATTGAAATAAGTAGGGTGATTATCGTCCTTCTCATTGGGTTAGGTATTTCTTTAAATAATAAATATGCTCTCTTAACAACAACAATAACATAAATGCTTTTTAAATGCAAATCGCACTAATGAATGCTCTCACAAGACTTTCAAGCACTCCTTAAGAGGAGGACTAGGCTTTCTGCTAATTTTCCAAGGTTACATGTTACACGAAAGTCCTATTTCTGCGCCAAAGATGAAAAGTTTTACACAGAAACTACAGTTCATATGTGCATATGAAAATGATCGGGGTGCAGTAACAGAGAAGGGTATTTGAATCCATTAATCACAAAAAATACGGATATAAGGATTCTTGATCAGTAAAAGGAAATTTGAAATCAATGTTGTATAGATAGTACCAGAAAAATCTATGGTTATGTAAGAAAAAACGTGTTCACACTTCACACAAGGTCTTTTTTAACTTTCTGGTCAAGCCACAAGGAGGTTTGAACTTTGAATGGACCGTATAAGAAACAAGTTCATGTCTTTCTTTGTTGTATAAATGCAATACATGTCCTAATTGAAAAGACTGACTTTAAGTGAAATTTGATTTTTTATTTGCAAACATTGAAATTTTGATCCTACTGAGATATATATAAGATAATGCATAACCCTTTTTGGCTTTGACACATTTCAAGCTTTAGGAATTCAAACATGAGGATATCATTCTGTTGATATATTAATCTACTATTCAGGAATATTACTAGAATAAGGGAGAAGTAAATATAAAAAATTAAGCATAAAATTGTGTCGTCATTTCATAAAGCATAATCAGAACAAAATTCCAAACAGTAGTATGACAACGCCAAATAAGGGATTATCGATGTTGATATGTTAACTCTTTCTTCTTCTTTCTTCTTTTGACTGAGAATATCTTAACATTGTTTCAACTTTCAAGCCTAGCATAATTAATATTATCATTATTCAAACGCGTCCTAAGTATGCAATGAAGGCGACTAAGAAGAGTATTCAAACAAGTCCTATTTCTCCATCTGAAGTTCAAACACTAAGTAATAAAAAGTTCCCATCAGTTATGTACAGTATATTATCTTCTTCTACGTACACATATGAAGAGACTTTTTGTCCTTGATTGATTTCAATGAGTCATAGTCATAAACTCATAATCTATTAATACATGTACCTACATAATTTTTTATCAGTTATTCGACGAAAACAGGACTTATAAGAAATGACACCCCTTCTGAAACTCCATCCTAAATAACTGTATAAATATTTTAGTCAAACAACTACTCTACTTCTCAATAATAATGTGTCAATGTGCAATTTGTTACACAACTTAAATATACTAAATTCATACAAAAACTTCTTATATCTAAGATTTGAATATGCCGTTGTAAAAAATTTAGCTGGCTCACCTCCAGGTAAATATCCTCAAACGAATGGTGGAGATCTTCTGGGAGATTTGGCTCTGTGCAAAAGTTGCTCTCCAAGTTGTATACTAGGAATACAAACATTATTGCATTACATGAAGCAGTGGCCAGTGTGAAACTTTCCAACCATGACAGCATGCATAATAGAAGTTGACGTGTTCCATGTCTGCAATTAAACCAAGTGACTTCTCTATATTTTTGCTATATTCTCAAAACCAGAGCTGGAGGCTCAGTAACTACTCTCATTGAAGTTCAGATTACCATAGGCAATTAGCGGTTATTTGATCAAGAAAGGATATCAATGTTCCCCTCAATGTGGATTTGATTGGCAAGGGTGTTTAATAGTACATGAATATTCTCACGTTGAGGATGGTTATCATCTCGAACTAAAAATTCATGATTTTTACCATCCACCCTTATTAGGCTCGAACCTGGAGATTTGCTTATTCCTTTCTCCTTCATTAGTCTCCTAACGCTTCTTACTTCAGCCCATTTCTTGTTGGTTGCATACATATTAGATAGAAGCACATATATGCCACTGTCTTTGCATTCAAGATTCTGAAGTGATTTTAACATTTCTTGGGAGAACCCATTTCCGTATGTATTGCAGGCGCTCAAAAGAGCTCCCAGGATCTGCACATCAGGTGCCATAGGCATTGTCTTTATCAACTCCATTGCTTCCCCTACCAATCCAGCCCTGCAGAGCAAATCAACTACACATCCATAGTGTTCTAACCACGGTGAAAGATTGTAGCGGGGACTTGTCATCTGATTGAAATACCTGCGGCCTTCATCAACCAAGCCAGAATGGCAGCAAGCTGTGAAAACAGCTAGGAATGTCACCTCATTGGGCCTTGTATCAGATTCAGCCAAAACTTCAAATTGTCTCAAGGCTTCTTTCCCATCTCCGTTTATAGCAAGGCCACCTATATAGGCATTCCAAGTACGGATATTCTTAGAAGGCATCGCATTGAATACACGCTGTGCCATCTCTATACAACCACATTTTGCATACATGTCAACCAATGCTGTTCCTATATGAACATCCCATTTAATACGGCCACGATCAATGTACTCATGGACCCATCTGCCTTGAGCAAGAGACCCAAGACTGGCACAAGCAGAAAGCACACTGGTCAGTATAATCCCATCAGGCTGAAAACCTGAGTCAAGCATTTCGCAAAACATGTCCAGTGACTCATTGGGACACTGGCATTGCACTAATCCACCTATCATGCTCGTCCAAGAAATAACGTCTTTTTGAGGGAGCTCATCGAAAATTTTCTTTCCATCAGTCACAGATTCACACTTGATATACATATCCATCAACGCATTGCTCATCACCAACTCCTTCACATAAGAACATTTGAAAACCAACCCATGAATCCCCTTCCCCAGATTCAAATAACCCAATTTCCCGCACGCCCCAAGCACGCTAACAAATGTTGCCTCATTAGGCTCCACATCCATCCTCAAAAACATGTCAACGGCATCACTAAACAACCCCGCCTTCACATACCCAGATATCAAGCCAGTCCAAGAGACCACATCTCTCACAAGCATCTCATCAAACACCTTGCGAGCACCAACATTGTCCCCACAAATGCTATAAACATGGACAATGGAGTTCTGCACATAGATGTCACACCACAACCCAGTTCTAACAGCAACTGAATGAAACTGTCTAACTTCTCCAACCCCAGAAAACTTAGCACATGATTTCAAAACAGCTGGTAAAGTATACACATCAGGCAGAAACCCATTTCTCACAACCCATCTGTAAACAAGGATTGCAGACCAAGGTAGCTGGCCAGCACCATATCCAGAAATAAGCAAATTGCAAGGGAAAGAGCTCAAGCTCCAATCAAACTGCTTCAAGAAATTGCAAGGGTAATGAATATCAGGAACATTTTTCCCAAAGAAATTTGCAGCTCTGGTGATAACTAAGTCATTGGTAACAATGGCAGAAGTCAATAAACATGCATGGATTTGCTTGAAGGTTCTCAAATCATTGCATCTGTGAATGAAATCCAACAGAACCCATTTCAGAGAATGGCTAGCCTTATTCATGGCACTCACCAAATGCTGAAAAATTCATCGTCGTGGAACAAGTAACAACATACTAGCGACCAGGGTGGCGGCGGGACAGTTCAACCGGCGGCGGTGGCAACAGTGGCGGCGGCGGCGGTGGTGAACAGATTGCGTTTGTTTCATTCATGTACCAGTTCCGGCGGCGCCAACACTATCAGTAGTATAAATGTGTCTGATACATCTGGACCGTAGGATCAATCTATTGGCTTAATTGTTTTTTTTTTTTCGAAAAAAAAAACTTTCTTCCTGTGTCAAAGGGCCTAGTTGAGGTACTGGGCCAATAATTCCATTGTTACATGGTTTCAGATTAGCCCAACGGTTCACTCATAGTGATTTTATAGGATTTGAGGCTAAGAATGTCTCATAAAAAATGGTGATTAGTCACCTAGAAAAATAATGTCTACTAACATTTTTATTTTTTGAGCAAGACTATTGAAGAAGCTAACCTATGAGATCCCTAGATCTTGTCGAGTATGACTATGGTATTGAAGAAATCTCATTCAAGAAGATGATGACCTTTGAGATCCTTAAGTCCCAATGAGCAAATGACCTATGGGAATGAAGAAATCTTTTGTTAGGTTGTGAAAGATGTCTTTGGGCTTTGCAACGATCAAGTCAGGCCACGACTTTCCAATCTATGGCAGCGATACGAATTATCACGTGAAGCGTGTTGTGCAGAGACAAGAATACATGAATCAAGTAGAGGTTCGAACCACGCCATAATTAACTCAATCCACAAACGACTGCAACATGACGCACATATACAACCAAAAGACGAATTTTACGTGTCCCACAATGCCATCATTGCCTCGTGAAAAGACATTGCAACACCAATTAGCTTGCCCGAGAAACCAACAAAGAGCTCCATCAGAACGTTACGTATACCCATCAAACTAGATGAAGGAACTGAAATTGAATAACCTAAACAAACATCACAATTTACTATGTTTAGCTCGAGTTTCAACTATTATAGATCCAAATCCAATAACCTATATCGCTTGACCCACTAAACCATTCTCCACTGAGGCCTGATATGTGGGTTGAGATCTATCCAACACAAAAGCCTTATCGTGAGTTAGGTGTGACCTGTCGGCATCCCTAGTCAATATGGTAATTGTAACATAACAATACCTTGATGATCAGGGTTTAAATGCTGACAAGAACAATGAGTTAGGTGTAACCACAAATCCTATTATCCCCTAAACTACTACAAAAATGTCTTGGGTATCCTAGTTAAGATTAGTAACCACAACGATAAAACTCTTCATCTAAATAAGAGTCACTTGGACATTTCAATATTTGAACATACAACTACACACTCATTCTTATATTTTCGACTTCTATTTCCGCCATGCACTATGTTTATCTCTTTATTTCTTCTTGAGTGTCAAAGTTGCTCTTTAAGAAACTATGTCATATTGTCAATCAAAGTTCTGAACTTGATTCGACATAGCAACACGAATTAAATAATATTTAAGAGCTTGTGAAAATTGAAATTAAATGGTTCCTTTTATGAAACTTGCCACAAGGTGGAGGACTTTTCTTTCTCATTGACAAACAAACATCCCCAATCCCATAATCATAGGTGTAGTGTAACACTCACATAACGTCAGTTTCAAAAATAAACACTCACATAACGTCATGAAAAAACGTCTCCGGATTGCAGCAAATTCATCCCCAGTGTTCAACCTGCAAAAATATTTTGATTATTCAGTGTAAATACTAAATAGCCAGCCATACACATTATCCTTACTCAATGTCGTGTGGACCCGCCACGAATGAACCCACATAGTCGACACGTGTAGATGGACCAGGCTGGTTTCCATAAAGAAAAGGACCCCACCAAATCTCTAGACACGTGTCCCAAAAAAGCATTTCAACCACTCACAACAATCTCAATTCTCACGTGACCATTTCTTGGACCCCACCTCACTCTCCCGTTGACTCCCCTATTCAGCTTTAGTGCACCCCACCACCGCTTGGCGCTACCCTCACAAGTCACACCGTCTCACGAGTTATCGATAACCCCCCAATCGCACGTGCAAGCTAATGAGACCCACTTAATACATCTCAAAAAAACCTATTTTTCTTTCAAGCTCTATAGCTTCCCATTTCCCAAATAAAACATAAATATCTCAAGAAGGATAGCTCTGTTGGCAACGTAAACTAAGTATGCAAAGAACTCTTGAATTTGATCCCACACAATATACTCTAAGAGGGATGATGAGCTTAGTTGTGACTAAATCCTAAATCTGGAGGCATGTAAAGGATGACCGGCTACTGAGTGTTTATAAAAGAAAACATAAATAAATAAATTAAAACAATACACAGCAGGCAAAATTAAAAAGCTTCAAAAAGTGTTCCTTATATTAGCCAAAAAGAGACAAATACCAAGATAGCAAAAAACTACCTATATACTTTTGTTCCCAAATTGAAGCAAAAAAATTTGTCAAAGTCTAAGCCATTTTCTGATATGATATTAAATTTCAAGGGTTGGAAGTTGAAGGTGATTCAGAATGAGCAGAAGAGCCACCCAAAAACTGCAACTCTCTCTTGTCATAAATCTCCAAAGAGAAATCCCTGAGCATCTGAGTGGATGAAGAAGAGGTAGTAACAGCAGAGCTAGTAGTAGCAGTAGTAGGTGAGCTCAAAGCAGGAGCAAAAGTAGAAGAAGAGGAGTTAGCAGAAGCAGCCTCAGCAATTTGCATAGCAGAAACAAAACCAGAAATGGGTCTGCCTTCAACATTGAAAAACGGGCCCACTGTATTAGCGGGTATGGCCCAATACTGAGGTTGGTTTGCAGTGTTTGGGAACATGAAGTAAGGCCCTGTTGGATTACCCCCGCCGCCGCCGCCACCGTTAGCCACCGGCCACATAGGGACTAATCCACCGCCAGCGCCACCGTAAGCGGTCTGTGCAATCGGTGCGAGCCCTGAGCAGACTGAAGCTTGATCCTTAATGTCAATGAACTCGCTGTTGGAGGGTCTCCTCCTTCGCTTCCTGGGGTTGTCGTCTTCTCCCTCCGGCCTCGCCGGAGAAGATGTTGGAATCTTCAGTGTTCCACCGACTGATACAGCGATGGCCGGGACTGTCCCGGTGCCGGTGGCTTCTATGATCGACGGTTCCGCCTGCTCCAGCAGCCACCGGATTGTTTCACCGTCGGACTTGTGGCCTAGCTCCCGGGTCAGCTGGAAGATTCTGGCGGCGCACGTCGCCGGCATTCGGATTCTCCGGCCACGTCCCTCCACCTTCGTGTGACGGTCCTTCGACGGTTTCTTCGCCGCCGGGGCTGCCACCGTGATAACACCCGTTGGAAAGGACTCAACCAGCCTATGCTCTGTCTCCGTGAGCTCTTCTTTCATTTCTGGCGGCTGTTCCGGCGGTTCCACCATTGCCACCGTCGTCTCCGAGGGAGATATATCGGCACTGTTTGTGCCGTTTTCTCCTTCGCTGAAACCACCGTTGTGAGTAGGATTCATTTCCATCCTGAATGAAAAAAATACAAAAATAAATAAAAAATTCAAGAGACCCAGAAAAATATGATCAAAACCCAGATGAAAAATACAAAAATATTTTCAAATTTGTGAAATTCATTTGCAGTGAAATTTATTAATTTTTATTTGAAAGCTTACTGTGTGGGTTGAAGCAGGGTTTTGATGAGAGTTGACTGTTGTTTGAAGATTTCTGGCACTGCAAAGAGATTAGAGAGACTAATTGAAGATTAGAAGAGAGGTTTAAGAATTAAAAAAAATTATATAAAAAAAATGAAGTAGTAAATTTAATTTGGACAGAAGAAGAAAAACACAGAGAGAAACAAACCCTAACAATGGAAGAGAGCCCCACTTATCCGAATACAAGATGAGAGGGTCCCTCAGGCTCTGTTCTCTGTGTATTTATTTGCACAGTGGAATGGAATCAACGGCTGGAGATGCACTCTTCATATTGGATGAGCCATTAGGATGATGCCACGTACTGAGTTTCCTTGGTTTCATTGCCATTCAATACAATTTAGTGAATTTACCATTTTCCGTAAATTTTCCACAATTGTTGTTGCTGGATAATAGGGAAAGTTATTTAATTTTTTTTATTGATTATCAAAATTTATACTAGTAGTAGTTTCAAATTTGTTCTCCGAAAAATATTTATGTGTGACATGTGGGAGGTGATTGATAGGGGATTAGATGATTATTGTTTTTAGGATTTCTTGGGAGCTTAATTCTAATTCTGTTGCGGAGTAGTTTGCGTGGAGTAGTTTGCGTGTGTGTGCTTGCTCTTCTATTTCACGGATTAGTGTTTTGAAAGTTTTTCATGTTAGGTCTCGAAGTTGGAGTCTCATTTGTTGAGAAACTCCTTCGTGTTTCTTATTGTTTTTCGATAAAAAAAAAAAATTAGTGGAAGAAAAAACACTTATTTATGAAAAATAATTATAATAATATATTTTTCAAATAATATTTCAATTTTATTTGTTTAAATAAGTGTTTTTTTGTCATTGTAGTACCTTGTTTCTGAATTTGGTCATGTAATTTTTTCCCGTTTCGGTACCTCCAAAATTTGGTCATTGTCGTAAGTTCTCATGACTAAATAAAACCGAAGTCGACGTAAGCATTACATATAGCATTTAAAAAAATTTGATTACTAGATATTAATATGTCGGCTCCATAGCTTCCTCCATCTCTCCACATAAGGATTATTGTGACGACCATAACCTCTAGGGGCGTGTATTACAAGGTTGAGAAATACATTCTTGATAATAATGTTCTCGGAAATATGATTGTTGTGAATGTTATTCTTGGGTAAAACTTATAAAAGTGTTTTGTTAGTATTTAGTACCGCATAATATTATCAAAAAAACTTATTTTAAAACAGAAAAAACAGTGATAGAATTTGGGAGTAGTGGAAAGTTATCTTCACCTTCTAATGGAAATGTAATATTCTCATCCTATTTCATGAGAATCAAATGAAGGAAATTATAAAAATTATTTCATTCCCGGGAATAGTTTATATTCGAGCGTCAAATTTCCAATCTTATGACAAACACGAGAATATGCATTCCCAACGTTCATATTCCCTGATATGTGCTCCCTAATTGTATATACCCTCAGCCCACCTTACCTCTTGGTGACCAGGGCCGTGTATAGATAATTTGAGGCCTTAGGCCAAAATATTAAAGTTATTTTATTTTGACAAGAATTTTGATGAGATTTAATGTATCATATAAATTATTAATTTTTATATTAATCTTCTAGGTTTTCAGAGCTGAGAAATCATTTATTAGAGTTTTATAATAAAATATTTCTAATATTTTGCTTCAATAAATAAGACAGTTAATATTCAATCTATCTTATTACAATGATGTTGATTTAACCAATTTTAATTTTGAAAAACTTCTTCTAGCAGTAGAAATCGTTACAAGGATTGCCAGTAAAACTCGATAGACAATATATACATTTAGAAAAGAATCTAAAGTTTTAATAGAACTTGAAACGTAAGACATGAAACAGTAAGAAATTTTGCAACACTATAATATCAAATATCTTATTTGATAATTCACTTCAAGGTAGAAACAATGGATTTTTTTTAGAGAAAAAACAATGGGTGAAACTACAAATATATAAGTAAAAAAACTAACGATTACGAGTAAACACAATTAATTTTTTAATTTTGAAAATGTAAAAATAACGGGTATTTTATTTATTAGTTTTTTGGAATATCTAAATTTGATAATTTAAAGCACTACTACTAATACATTTTAAAGTTGCATTTCCCACATTTCACTTTCGAGTTTCCATATTTCATTGCCCACATTTCAATTAAAATAACATGATTTTCTATTGTTCCATTACCTCTTTTAAATCTCAATAGATTATACTATATAAGTAATAAAAAAAAAATTGGGGCCTTTAGCAATTTTGGGGCCTTAGGCAATTGCCTAATTATTTTAAAGCTTTACACGGCCCTGTTGGTGACGGACTGACGGTGGCGGATAAAACTATGATATTGGTGGATGGATAAAACTATGATATTGGTGCTGGTGGGGGGATGAAAAGGGGGAGAAGAGGGCTTCTAGGATTTGTGACAGGATGAAGAAACCCACCAAAGGAGTAAGTAAGTAGGGTTAGGAGAGAACTAACAAGAACAATAAAATTGGGAGAGCAATGCTCAATTTTCTAGATTGTTCTCATTTCTCATTCAACTAGAATCTATTGCTACGAAAACCCTTAAACCATGGATAGCCATTCAAGTGACAATATGCTATTGCTTTGGAAAATTCAGGAACAAAGTAGAATACATAAACATAGTTATTCAGCCACTAGGGTCTGTTAGTGGTTCTTTTGGTCCCTAACTTGGAACTTAACCCATTTAAACTACTGCCATTAGTTTGTTAAGGCCGGTTACCCTTGTATTTTGTGGGGTTGGTGGGGAGAGAAGGAAAGGGTAGGGCTGAGATTGAAGGAAACATGTGGAATGAATAAAAAAAAAACATGTGGGTGTTCAACTTACATGGACTTTCGTCACTTTTTAACAGACTGAAAAACCAACGTCAAAGACTATAAACAACAATCAAAATTTGGAATGACTGAAAATATTTTTTTTACAAGGACTAAACTTGAAAACGGGATACATTACATGGACCAAAAACTTATTTAAGCTTTTATGAAAAAGTACAAAAAATAAAAAGTACAAGCTTATACTTAGTAAGAGCTTAAGAATTAATCATGGTGAAGTCTGAATTCAAGATTTATCTATTGGTAAAAAAGTACAAAGTTTATGCTCGGACAATATGTCTCTCCATTTTTTATTTTTTTTGATAGGCTCTCTCCAAAATATTGTAATTCATTCTTCAACTGTACAACTTAACAATCCTGAAAGCTATGCACCAACAGAACAATCCAGGAAGCAATATGTTACCTAACATTATAACAGCTATGAACTTTTGTGCAGTACACCTGAATGAGGAGAACCAAATTTTTATAAGGAAAAATAAAACCTTAACGTCCCCATAATCAATGACCAATAACCAATACTATGCAATATACACAATCATGAATCTATTAGTTGATATAAAAGTAGCTATCAAATTGTTTTGTACTCTTGTTGATTAGTGAAGACGTGTCTAGGTAGATTAATATAGTAGCTAGGTCTTAAACCAGAACCAAAAGGAAAGTCCAAATTCTGTACTTCTAGGCTAATATTCCAACTTTGAGTTGCTTCAAAGTACAATAATTCAGAGTTAAGCTATGTATGTGTAAGCTAAAATGGTTCACTTCTAGACTATATATACCATACATCTTTCCATGAAATTCTTATCCAATCATCATTTTCCAGTTCTCTAGTTCTAATTTGACTTACCAAATGGCTCCTCTGCTGGCAAAAAACATCATTCAAATCATTTTCCTCCTCTTCACAATATTTTCACTATCTAAAGCTGAACTTCATGCTCATTACTATGACCAAACATGTCCACAGTTGGAAAAGATAGTTTCAGAGACGGTTCTCGAAGCTTCTAATCATGACCCAAAAGTCCCAGCTCGTATCTTGAGGATGTTCTTCCATGACTGTTTCATAAGGGTATGTTCTCTCATTCTCCCATATAAAACACACACATTCATAGCTGGTGAAGCACTTTAAAGGTACTAACAAATGTTGAATAATAGGGGTGTGATGCATCAATATTGCTGGACTCAACTGCCACTAACCAAGCAGAGAAAGATGGCCCTCCCAATGTCTCAGTTCGATCCTTCTACGTGATCGATGATGTTAAAGCAAAGCTTGAGTCAGCTTGTCCACACACTGTTTCTTGTGCTGATATAATTGCCATTGCAGCAAGAGATGTGGTAACCATGGTAATTAATACTTAATCCTCAAAGCTAGTTTAGACACCTGCTAAAATCTTGGTCCTTTTAAGGAACCATTTTATCCAATAACTTATACTAGATGCCTGTGCACAATAGATATTGGATGATCTCGTAAATGCGCACTAAAAGAATAATTTAGTAAGTGTGCACCTACAAGATAAATAGTTTTACACAGATGCTCAATCAAATATTTGCATAATTATCTTTTTTATTGAATAACTAGTAGAATCTAATTGAATGTATGTGTAAAATTACACTGTTAGAAGAGTCAAGGTTACTTGAAACAATCTTTGTGAACAATGACATTCTAAATGAAACATCCAATACTTCTGTATGCACTATGATCACTCATGAGAAATTTTCAGTTGCATATAACTTTTATCCAAGATATTAGTATTGTAGGTGTTGATCTCTATATTTGCATAATGATCCCTCCATGGAACATTAACATATCTTGAGGTAAGGTATTAACTTCAAAGTCATTATTTCTTATTTGTATTGACAGTCTGGGGGTCCATATTGGAGTGTACTGAAAGGACGGAAAGATGGAATGGTGTCTAAGGCATCTGATACCGTAAACTTACCAGCTCCAACCTTGAATGTGAGCCAACTCATTCAGAGTTTTGCTAAGAGAGGATTGGGAGTTAAGGATATGGTAACTCTATCCGGAGGTCACACTCTAGGCTTTTCACATTGTTCATCCTTTGTGGCTCGTGTTCACAATTTCAGTTTATTGCATGCCGTTGATCCAAGAATGAACAAAGAGTTTGCACTAGGCCTAAGAAATAAATGTCCAAAACCATTCAACAATGGTGACGCAGGACAATTCCTTGACTCAACAGCATCAGTGTTTGATAATGACTACTACAAACAACTTTTGGCTGGAAAAGGTGTGTTCTCTTCAGATCAATCACTTGTTGATGATTACAGAACTAGATGGATTGTTGAGGCTTTTGCGAGAGACCAGAGTTTGTTCTTCAAAGAGTTTGCAGCTTCAATGTTGAAACTTGGAAATGTAAGAGGCTCTGAAAATGGAGAGGTGAGGCTTAATTGCAGGATTCCAAATTGGAGACACAAATATTAGAGGCTAACTTGGCCTGAGTCTTCTCTTCGTTGCCACCAATTTCATTATCAAAAAGATCTTGATACTACTTATGTTGAAATAAATGTGATTATGCTTGTATACCTCATTATATAAATGTCAAAAGGACAAGAGAAAAATGTATGTTTGAGCACACGAGCATGAGGTTGTCCAATATTGTACTTTGATAATTTCATGGAATTTATAGTACTTTTTTCTTTTTATGCTCAATGTTTTTTTTTTTGGTGTGTGCAATTTGATCATGCTCAATAAGGAACGTAATATTGTAATGTAATAAAGCAGTCTCATTCAAGACTAAGAAAAATCATAGATTGGATGGTTCAACAGAATCCAAAAACTGAAAACATCAACACAAACAGGGGAAAGACAAACATACTTTCCCATGATATTCAATTTCAAGTATCTAAGAAAAATTATTCAAAAAGCAACTGAAAGTTAGTATTATAGTACTGAGCTTACCCCTTTTCTTTATAATGTTCTGAGTAGGTGGCTGGTATAATTAACCAGAATTTCCAAACTGTATGAGATTTTCAAAATGACTTCCCTATCTTGCTTACATTTAACAGCAAATTCTCTATGGCATAAATTTGCAAGTAGAACATATTACAAACATTGAAAATCAAGACATAGATTTTTCAAGTCATAAGCTATCAAATAGAAAGCCCTCGAGAGAAGAATATACCAGATTATTTGGTAACTTCAAGCAAATACTACATCTGAACGAAACACATATTTGACACCCTTAGTGACATTTCTGGCTTCATGCAACAAACATTTATCTCCATGAATGTGCAGGAGTGCCATCCCTTCAGTAGGAGCTACCTGTGAAATTAATATTTGAATCAACAATCAACACCCAAAGCAAATAGTCAGATTCCCAAATTTTCATCAAGCAAAAATTCAAACTTATTTTAAGCTAAAAGGAAACATCATCCATCTATATTTTGCTTAATAAAAAGAAAAATCTACCTCAGCCACAGTGCTATTTCTTGAACCATAGAAGACTGTTTCTCCTCCAACTAAAGGATCAGAAGATGAATCTGTGGGGTTGCTGGAACCATTCTTGGACTTTGATTTAAGCTCACCAGGCCCACCACTTAAATACACTAGCAAAGTATAATGAGTCCGTTTTCCATCTCCAAGATTTACACTTTCATCAATATGTCGTCCAAAGCGTTGCCCAACCTTGTACCTGAAATGCAGAAGTTCATATTTCATAATCATTACTGAGGTAATTCACTTAAAGTATCGACAATTTTCAAATTTTAAAGAGATAATGTGTTTTCCTTTCATGAAGACAGCATAAATGAAAAGGCAATGTCACAAGAAAAGCTTTAGCAAACTGAAAACTTATACTTCAAGGAAAGAAACTTGCAAGAGAAAAACAAACCAACCAACCTGTATAATCTAATATTTGGATTCAGACCTATAGCAGCCTTCCCTCGAATTCTTATATCAGAAAATATTTTGCTAAGTCCAGACTCCCATATTGTATCTGCAAGGACAGGATCATTCACCGAGATTCTATCATTATCTCTATAAGCTTCACCTTTAGCTGGACCAAGACTCCCTTGATGAGCAAAACCAATCGCCTCAGCAATTTTAATAAACGCCTTCGATTCAGCGGAGGATAAAAAATTCGGAACCTGAATTCTTAAACCAAAAAGTCATCAAAATAAGAAACCATTTGGAAAACATAAAGCACATGCCATACAATACAATTAATAAACAAACAAACATTGCCTATAGTGTCAAGAGCAACAACATGATAGACTTACCAAGAGAACAAATAAATAAGAATCCTTACCAAACCAAGTTGTATGCTAGTAAACTTTTTTTCTTTTTAACATACAACATGGATTTGCAGCCATATTTGCAGTAATGCTATACCTACAATGGTCCAGTTTGGATAACTTTCTAGCTTATGGGAACTTTTCATTTGAAGGCAGCACAAAAACTGAACAAGTTTACTCCTATAATCACACAGCTATGAGATAAGCTTAACAGAAAGCATGCATTAAAGCCAAAAGTTTCAATTTTGAATGAAAAGAGAAAGTGGGCATCAGCTCAAAACTGAATTGGATGAACCAGAGTTCAAATCCCACCATTGTTTCATCGAAATCTATCAAAAACAAAAAAAGTTGAAAGCTGGAAGAGAAAGATGGAATTGTTACCGTGAAGAGATCGAAATCTCGTAAGCGGTTAATCTGAAGATTCTTCTTGGGTTTGATTGAAGGCCATTTTGCTGCGTTCTTTTCCGTCGCGTTTCTGTCTCCCATCTTTCTCTTCTTCGTCGTCGCCGTTGGCCTCTCTGTCATGGAATAGCCACCACCACTCTCTGTTTTCCTGTTATTTCGTTTTTGGTCCTCACCAATATTTTTGTTTATGTTTATGTACTTGGCCCAAGGGCATTTTTGTCAATATCAATCAGCCCAAGTTTTATGAATCCCTGGGCTTACAAGTTGATGGACCTGGCTGTTGATAAGAAAAAACATTAAATGGACCTGGCTGATCCCAACTGGGAGAGGAACCAATCCTTCGCGTTGGGTAAGCGTTTCGCTGTAGCCAAGCTTACTGCTAGCCTATCGCCTAGAGCCGACGCTTCAACCGCGACTGCTCGTCACTTCTAGGCGCCTTATTCTGTCATTAACTTTCAATTATTTTTAAGGTGAGGTCAGAGTATCCACTGCCGACAATAATGATTAATCCTCTCGTCGCGGGTGTTCGAACTGAGCAGTAAACAGCTGACCACAATATGATAACATGATATTATGCCTTTTTTCCATCCCGATGCCGGAGTTAATTAACATGATTTTTGTTTTTAAATCAATTTAACGAATTAGCTAGTGTACTATATAAAAGATAAACTTGTGTCCCATCATTTTCCAATTTGGACTATATATTCTTGACATCATCACAGAAGGACTAAGTTAAACCCTGCTAGGTAAAGGGTAAATATGTTTGTGTTCCATTCCTTTGTCTCCTACAATTTCATGGATGACTTGCATGAACAAGAAATGGGACCTATTCCATTATTTCATATTTTTCACCACACTCAATCATGGCTGTTTCAAAAGCTTTGAAATTGAAAGCATAACCTTATTATGTATATACCCCGACAGTACTATGAGGCACATATATTCTCTATGAGAATCTTACAGCTATGTAAATGTAATTCCTCAATGTGTCCTATATTATTTAGGATGGTTTGCCCCATCACGACCCCAGCCTTTAATCAAATTGTTATAGCCAGCCACAACAGACGCTCCTCTTCCTATATATCTATCTTTCTTTCCCTGCCTTGTCACACTGAAAGCTACAAACTGCCAATTTTCTTCATCATGTCTAGATACCCTTTGTCTGTTTGGCCTAACTCGTGTTCACTTACCCCACCGTCATTTCAAAATCAAAATCTAAAAGGGTTAATAGAAACAACAAAATAAATAATATAAGAAATACAAAGAAATCTTTTCAAAAAAAAAAAAGAAATACAAAGAAATGAAAGTGTTTTTCCTTAATCTAAATTGGTTAGTTAGTATTCGATAGTGATGCACCGTATTGGATAGATTTTTTGACACGGTATAAACACTTAAGGCTCAAGGCTCGAAGTCTTAAAAGAATAATGAATTAGCAAAGCAAATAGTGGTTATATAAATAAACAACCAAACTTCATGCTACACAGTAGCCGTGTTTGAGGCATTGTGCTGTAGTGAAGTCTTAGTGGAGAGTTATCAACGATGATTACATTTGAAGTAACCCTATTTAGTGATTATGCTGGTTATATTCTGCTCGGTTGTATTCTGAGCGAGATGGTCCTTACTTTAGCCCAATAAAAAAGAATATTGAATCATCTACAGTTTTTTACCGATGACATAAAATCATCGCAAAATCTTGTTATTTATGACGATCAAGCCATCAGTGACATGTTTTCTTAAAAAAATATGTTACCTCAATAATTTGGTGATAAATAAATTTTTCGCGGAATTAATTACTGCCAAATTACTTACGGTCAAATTTGTCTGCAAGCATAAATAGGCATTTGCGCACCCTCTCACCTCTGCTTCTTCCTCATCCTCAGTGACGGATGCACATACAAGTATATGAGGGCAAGTGCCCTCACTTGATTTTGGAGAACATTATTAGAAAAAAAAATTAAGTAGTAAAAGTATGTGGTTTTTTATACTCCTTTGGTAAAAAATGTCATCACTTGTGTCAAACATTGCTAAATGCTCTCACTTGAGTAGTAAAAGTATGTGGTTTTTTATGGTCTCTTTGGTAAAATCTACCATCACGTATGTCCTATTTAGTAAAAATTACTATCGCTTGTAATAGTATATGTGAATTTTTTTATTACGAATTTATATGTATATATTGCCCTCACAACATCAAATTTCTGAATCCATCCTTGCTCATCCTCCTCTCCTCTCATCTCCATTGTATAAGAATTAAATATATGTAACACTCTAACTAATGTTGATGCTAGTTAATATGAAATTATAAGTAGAAACCAACAAATATTGATTCAAAATATTATACATGCATATAACTATTTTAATCTTTTCAAATCCCCCGCGAAGCAGGACCACTTCAAATTTTGAAGGCAGATAGATAAAACATAGAATATGGAGGTGAGTCGTCTAAGAGGGTCAGGAATGATTTAATGGAGGAATCTGCATAGTTTTGCGCAGAAACGGAATCTAGCTCTGGAGCTAGCTGACCTCATGTGTTCAATTAAAAATGGTATTTATTGTAATAAATATATTCAATGTTCATGTTTCATAATGAACAGCACAGATCATATAACGGATAGCATGTATACTCAATTTCAAAAATGCAGACATAGTTTATTTTTTGAGTTTGCTTGAAATAAATAAATTTAATGCCTGATCGTGTTCTAGGAGCAGTCACCTTAATTGCCATCTCGATTATTTGAAATTGTGGAGATTCAGGTTGGTAAGTTATCACAGGGGAAGGTGAATAAATAAGTACTGATCAATTGGCATCTTGTATCAGTATATAGGCCCCAGGCCAGTTAAGATTTGCTCACAGTACCAGGTATTAGGTATATGTAAATAATTTGCTAAGGCAGAATTAGCATAACTCTTCATAAAGAAGTCAAGAAGAGAAAGATAGAGAGGGGAAGAAAAATAGAGGTCAGGGAAGCAACCCACCCTTATTTGATTATCAGCCAAGAGAAAAGTTAGAAGCTAGGTGCATCCGTAGTTTTTACTTTTTATTATTTTAATATCTTCAAACACCACTGATTCGTATACCATTTTTTCCCATAACGCCACTAATTCTTTAGGGTGTCTATTTTCTTCCATTTTCTTTCCCATTTTCTTCGAAAGTTGGGCAATAATGTGAACAATAATTACTTGAACTTACAAAAGACACCAAACATATACCTTAATTAATTTTCTCTAAGTCTCTCTTCTAATCACATTCATTATTTCCATTTTCTCCTCATTTTTTACTCAGGTATCTATTGAATATCTACATCAGTGTTATCAGACTCGGACCGGACCGGCCGGTTCGACCGGTTGAACTGAGAACCGGACCCCTGGCCGGTTTGAGTCGAGCAACGGATCGGACATGCAATCGGCTCGTCTTGAACCGGAATGAACCGGCCGGTTCGGTATAAAAACCGGTGACCCGGAGATACGGTTGGACCGGTAAGTTTTTTTTTTGAAATTCCACCACCTGAATCTTCAGATCCACAACCGGCAATGCAAAAACGAGATCCACAGCTTGCATGTTCATTGTGCCATGGAGAAATGATGAAGAGAGAGTAAATGTCAAGGGAGCCGGTAATCAACGAACGACTAAGGGAACCCAAAAGGAGGTGGAGGTTTGGTCTCGAAGCTCACATCTCGAAGCTCACATCAGATCGTGAATGGTGGAAAAGCGAACTTACATCCGGAAGGTGCTTGCAACTCGACACCGAGGCTGGCGTGAACAAGACAAGCTTTTGAGGAGCAAGAAAGATGGACTTCGCGGTTGATGGTGGCTGCAACTTTGGGTGTTGGACGAGGCAAAGGAGAAGATGCAATGGTGGAGGTGAAGTGGTTGCTAAAATGGAGGTGGAGAAGAAGGAATAAACACAGTGGTTGAATTTGGAAGGGTGAGCGTGGGAGAGAGTGGAGAAGATTGGGATGTGTAATTAGTGATGAATGGTAAAGCTCTAGAAGGTGCTTTGCTTTTCCCATATAAAAAAATGCAAACTAAATTAGAGAGACTAGGTAGTAGGCACATCGAGAACGAGAAGGTACTTTACTTTTCCCATAAATTTTTTTTGACTAAAGTTGAGAGAGTGACATTATGACAGACTTGTCATTGAACAATGCACAAAATGCACAAGAGTAATAACATCAGTAGAGCAGTGCGCAGAAGTAGTCACATAGGTGCAGTAAAGGTAGATGAAAAAATAATTTATTTCTAGTTACATTTTGTGTGTATGGTATTTGTGACATTTAGTTATGCTATTATGATTTTTTTAATTTTTTTTAATATCAACCGAGTCAAACGGTTCAACCAGTGACTCAATGGTCAGACCAATGACCCATTGACCCAGTGCCCTGACCGAGTCGATCTCCGGGTCGAGTATGATAACACTGATCTACATGCACTGTGCATATATCTACTTAGTTTTCAAAACTTAATTAGCTTTTCCACCTTATCCCTTTACACATTGTAGAATAAAGAATGTGATGAGAGAAAATGAGAAGAGAGAAGATGGTGAGAAGAAATTGTATTTTTCTGTTGTTAATTTGATATTAGATAAATATATGCGAAAGAGAGAAGAGAGAAAATGTGGTGGATAATATAAAATGAAATAAGAATTTTTTTTTCCACCTAAACACTTCTTTGCCCCCATGAATGCAATTTTTTGGCTATTTATGTAATGAATTTGCCTCCTCTTAAGTGAGAGAGTGACTTTAAAGTGTAAAGTAAGTCAATATAACCATTAACAATGATTACATATTTTGAAAAGTCATTAAAGCGACACAAACAATAATTCAATAGTAACATGACTTATTTTATAAACTCACTTTAGAGTCAAACCCAGAAACAAGGTGAAAAAGTAGGTAGGTCTCATGTCTGCGACCTCTCTCCTTTCTACATAAATGAGAACTAAACACAGTTTGATTTTCTCTCAGGGAAATCTCCCTCTGTACAATCTCGCCCTTCACAATTGCTACCATAAGTCGCTTTAAAATGATCATCTCACTTTAGAGAAGTCAGGCCTAGAAATAAGATGAAAAGGCAGGTCCATCTCATGTATGCAGTGTGGGGCCAAAGAAAGGGCCAAACACAGGAGCTGGTTTAAAATTTGGGGATAAAACTCCACATTTGACTTAAAGAGCAAACCATAAGTAGACCAGACATCACATCTTTCACCCAAAACCTTAAGGCAATGAGTGTATGAATCCTCACACTTAAAAACCACTCAAACTTATCATAAATTAGTGGGACTTACTCACACTTGAATTCCCAACATGCAACGCCTCTCTCCTCTCTACATAAATTAGTACTAAACGTGATTTGCTTTTCTCTTAGGGTAGTATCTTTTTTATAATCTCCCCCTTCACAAATGCTACCTTACAAATAAACGCTCATCAACCGTATGCATATTATGTACTTGGAGAAAATGAATTTTACTATATTTTTTTTTTCATTTTCTACTTGATTAACTAAATAAGATGAGAGATTGAACTCTTTAGGGAGGGCATACAACTTGCAGTGTAAGCAGCGGCGGAGACTGGAGAGCCCAGAGTTATTCTCTTTTTCATATATTTCTCAAATACTAAACTACTTAAATAATCTAATATTTTTCTATCACTTTTTTCTATTCATTTTCTCCCTTACTTCTCTCCTAAAACAAAAATGTTGTTAGTAAGTAAAAGGAAGAGATTGAACTCTTTAGGGAGGGCACACAACTTGCAGTGTAAGCAGTGGCAGAGACTGGAGAGGATCGAGAATGACACAGTGAGTGTGAGAGTAACTGAGGAAGAGAATGTGAGAGCCCATATGTATGGGTCGAACTTGAGTCTCCCTCTTTCTTGCCCTGTTATTTTTTGCCCAAATCTTTTTTTCCTAAAAGGGCCCTACAACCCAAATAATTGTTTTTTGGCATGGAGCTTAGACAAGTGTCCAGGCTGGCCGAGCGTTAAATCCGCCACTGAGAGTAAATATGTTTGAAGTCCCATATTTTTTCGAATTCGCTAGATGTCGCCCTTTGGATTGATGCAAGGTCATTGGGTTAGAAAATTCTTTGGTCCTATAGGTGGATTGAGTATTCTGTAAGTGTAGTTTGATGTATATAGTGATTCAATTAGTGATCAAAGCTCTAATGTATGTTCATATATGAATTGAGTGCAACGGGAACAATTTTCATTGTATTCTAAAAAAAATTCATTACATTTTACCTACGTGTCATCATTTTTTTTTTGAAAGAGCGTGTCATCATTTATTTACACCGATGTTAATGCATGGATATCCAAATATAGTACATTGTTAATGTGGAATAAGTGAAAATACTTACACAAAAGTTAATTGCATGTATTTTAAGTGACAAGTTGATGATATTTCACAATATTATTCTTAAAAGTTGAGTAGACCCATGCTATATTCATTTTGGAGTCCAGAAGGAGAAGTTAAAGACTGAGCTTCTCAATTTGCAGCTAATTAATTTTGAGGCCAGAGTTATCAGCTTGGACCACTCTAGTAACTGTCAGGTTCAAAAAGGACCACCCAGCTATGAGAGAATTATGATGAGAAAACCACTTTAGAATCTATATAGGTAATAGAAACATTTGAAAGCAAGGGCTTCTGGTCCCTTTTACATCATTATCATCAGTGCTAAGGTCACAATAAATCTATAAGTGATGTAATTTTACTTAAAAGTTAACAGGGCCTGACAATGAGTGAGTAATTTCCTCAGCAGCTTCACCTGTCGGCAAATCTGCACACACTTAAGGGACTCAAGGGGTCCATGTTCATTTTTGTGTCTGAGATTCATGACTCATTTTAAGCTCAACTCATGTGTTAATGCTGATATCAATTTACGTTGGTAACTCAATTAGATTGGGGCAGAGTGAAAGGAACTGGGGTGAGGTGATTCATCTAACAGTTGAAAGACATTGAATGGCATTGTATTTTGTTAGGTAACAGTGTAAGAGATGAATGGTACATAGATTGGAGAAGAAGGCTTAAAATCAGTGGGTAAGTCATGAGTGAATAAGGAGGTGATTTCTGACATCAATGCCCTGCCACAAATTAAAAGACTCAGTCAAAATCCTTGGCTCTGATGTTAGTGCAGCAAATATAATGGCTTTTCTATTGATTAGGTGTTCCATAATTCACTTCTAGTATTTTAGATTTCTGGATGACGTACCAAAATTAAGGTAAAAGGTAATTAAACATAGATTAAGTGAAGAGACTATGATAGTTGAGAACCAAGTTGATTTTATGCCAAGAAGGTCTATAACAAAATTGATGTACTTTTTCCAACACAATTCATTTTGCACGCTTGAGCTTGTTAAATCGCCGGTTTAAGATTTTTCATTTGGAGCCGCGATATGTGAAGGTATGGTTTTGGCATCAAATCAACACCCTATTCAATGACGTCGCAAACTTTAGTGGTCGTTAAAAAACCGCCACTAAGCAAGGTGTCAATTGAATGTCCCACCAAACATAACTGAGTTTAATTAGTTGGGCACAAGACTCTTGGGAGTTCACCATTCACATTGACATTGGGTTAAGAGCATAAGTGATTTAGACATTATTCTAGTACATTCATCACAAAACGTTAAAACAATAAGTGAGTTTTTCGTTTTTCACTTATAAACTGTCCAACCCTTATTTAAATTTTCTCATGTAAAACTTCTTTCATTCACATTTGTACTTTAGTAAAACCACATATAGATTTTATTTTCAATAAAGTGTAGGCCACTAGAGAGAGATAAGAAGAGATGGGATCATGAGAGATACATAATAGATATGCAATATGATATGATGTGACCATAAGAGAAAGATATAAAGAAAAAAAAGTATATCCTAAAATGTATGTATTATTTGGTAATACACATATCATTATATTATTTTATTTTAGAAAATAGATAATAGTAGAACACAGTTAATGATGAAAGGAAAGACAAAATTTCTGTGACAAGATTCCATCCTGATCGAAAATCATATGGCTTCAAAAAGCATGTAAAATCAATCTTTGCTTTGAGCAAACACATCAATATTTGAAATCCATATAATATCTCATCACATCCTTTTATTCTTTACTGAGAAATTGAACTTAAATGCTACAAAGGCTACTAATTAATTGTCGTTATAGTAAGCCACAAAAAGACTAGGTGCATGTGAAATAGTGACATGCATTAGTTATACTAATATGTAGAAAAAAAAGCTGTAGTTAATTAATATCAATCTCTATCTCAGCACATTACACATGCTAGTTAATAATGAGAGCAGCTGCATTTCCAAATCAAAATTTAGACTTTACAAGGGGGTAGCCGGGTAGGTTTACATAATTTGGCTGATGATCCAAAAAAAAAAAAAAGAATGGAAAATTAAATTACAAAAATACAACTCATTGGTAAAAAGTCCCTTTCGTACCATTGGAACAAGTTTCCTTCCAATTAGGCTGAACATTGAATTCGAAGGTTATCTAAAATTCAATAAAGAAACAGATCTGAAAGTCAATAAATATTCAGGATTATACTTGATGAGGATATAAACTAGTCAATATAGGTACTCTAACGTACATCACTATATAATAAAGGGTTGTCTAAATAACCCATGATTGGATGATGAGTTATTTAACCCAAATTTTATCATGAGTCATTTAGACAACCCTTATAATAAAATATGTTTTTATTCTATTGAGTAAATTCACGCCCATCACCATAAAAGAAGTACTACCATTTAAATTTCTACCATTAATTCAATTCCCAGATATTGAAATCTTAAAGCTATAGCTAGGACATTTAAGTGATAGTTTGTGGTTGTTAGTAATATCACTGATCCCTAGCATATTACCTTGGACTAATTACCTTAACAACATATTGAAAGAATCACCTCATTGTACTACGAGCTCTATCTCAGAGAGAGGGGCTGTAGCTAAGTATACCAAGAATATATAAGGATATACATACGTCAAACAAATTTAGGATATCTTGACATATTCCTTGGTTGGCTCGATAAAACGTATATTACCTCAATATATACTTCAAGATAAAAAATGAACGATATATATAGATTGAGGTTATATTTAGATACTTGTTGATATCAACGTAAATTGACTTTAACATAAACACATCTCTTCATATTGTTTGAGTTATTGTTTGAGTTGAAAGTTAATATTAGTTTGAGATGAAAGTTGGCTAACATTCTACATAATTGATATTTAAAGGGCAATTTATATAAAAAATCTATTCATGATTAACATGTTTTGGTTAGGTTTTCTCTCAGGAAAATCAATTCTAAAATACAAAAGTTACTTACAAATGATTCATTCACATAATTGATCATGCTAGCTTTTAACTATGAATCACAATGAGAGGGGGGAAGCAGAAAGAGATGTGCATGGTCACCTTTGTCAATTGTTAATTCCTTTACTTCATCTCAGTTCCCAATAAGCAGCAGGGTCGTTGGTTTTCTCTGGTTTTGGTTCTCCCCCCACCAGGCTTGGGAGTGAGTGCGTTAAAGATAGTCCATTATCTTATTAGAGAGAGAGAGAGAGAGAAAGATACAGTTTCCCTTTTGAAAAGTTCACAAAATTTAAAAAAAGCATAAGGTTGTAAAAGGGGGCAATAATAAAAGAAGTTCCAGCATCACAAATTGAAATGTACTTTAATTCCTTACATCAAATGTGACCGTTTTATGTTTCAAGGATCCGGTTTTCTCGCTTCCCCTTCACCTGCTTAATGCTTATCATCAATCTTTTTAAGATTTCCTAGCCAACACCACACAAACAAGTAACAACACACTCTCTCTCTCTCTTTCTCTGAACCTTCTGGCTTGGCTACTTAATATGATGTCATTTTCACTCTGATTTCATCACTTTGACAAAGGCCCTTTCAAGATCAT
Organism: Lotus japonicus; assembly: GCF_012489685.1. Lineage (NCBI taxonomy): Eukaryota > Viridiplantae > Streptophyta > Magnoliopsida > Fabales > Fabaceae > Lotus > Lotus japonicus. The sequence continues at coordinate 62,394,084 of NC_080045.1, forward strand.
TTTCCTTGTTTTGAAACTTGAGCAAAGCCACAGGTTTGCCAATTATGGGTAAGGACTACTGGTATTGGGGTAGTGGAAGTGGAAAATCCTCCAAGAGAGGTGGAGGTGGAGCAACAACTCAAACACAAATCCCTTCTGGTTGCATGTGTGCATTCTTTCAAGCCTTTGATTTTCATCCCTTTCACTTTTCCACAAATCCCCAACAACAACAACAACCCTCTAACTCTGCCTCTGGGATCCCAAATCACCACAACACTGTCCCAAAAGGTGCATTATTCTCTATATAGTCTACATTATACAGTCTATTAGCATGTTTGAATCCGCTTCAATTTTTTCATAATCAATTCTGATGAAAGCTACTCACAGAAGCTTATCTACAGAATTGATAATGGCTTTAGAAGAATTTTCGAACATGCTATAAGACTATACTTCTCTAGAAGTCTCAACCAATAACTATTCCTTCACTTTTTTTTTTCTTACTCATTGGTTTATGGTTTTGCATAACGTAGGAGCTGAAGCTCCCAGGAACAGCTTGGAATCAGAAGATGGTACAGTCACATCCATCTCAAAAGAAGAAAATTTCAAAATCCCAGTAAGTTGATTAGCCTGTACCTTTCACCAACTTTTCAGCAATTTTCATGACTTCCTAGTTCCACCCATTTGATTATTGTCCAAATGATCCTGATCACTTAACTTGTTTGTTGATTTTGAAAATTCCAGAAAATCAGAACAAGTGGAAGCACCAGAGGAAGTTTTAGTGATTTCTCCTCAGAAATCAGCATCTCCTCCCCAGGGACCAAGACACCAACTTTGGTAGCAAGATTAATGGGACTTGATCTTCTTCCTGATTCACATTCCTCATCTTCCTCTTCTTCTTCATGTCTTTCCACTCCAAATCCCCATTACCACCAGAACAGAACACGCCAACACATTCAAATAATCAAACACAGAAACAGCACAGACAATGTTTCCACCCGCTCCTTGCCTGAGACTCCTAGAATGTCATCTGCAAGAAGATCAGATGTTGTTGAGCATAGACTATCTCTCCAAATCAACAAAGAGAACATGGGGCTTGGTGAGGATTTGGAGGGTCCTAGATTTTCATTCTCAAAAAGGAAATATGATGAGAACAGTAGTAGAAGTCCAAGCCACTATGCCAGGCAAATAGTGAAACAGGTTAAGGAAAGTGTGAGCAGGAAAGTTGGGCTTGACATCACCAACACTGTCAAAAACAGAGAACAAGGAAGAGAAGATGTTGTTAACCAATCCAAATTCAAGAAACCTACCAAGATATCAGTGAAACCACTAGATGAAACCAGTCCAGGAAAACACTCAAACCAATCTTACTCCCCAAGACCAAGCAGATTCATGGATACCAAGAACAAACCAACCACAAAACCATCACCAATTGCTCCAAAAGACCAAAACACAAAACCATCACCATCACCTCCACCTATGGTCAACATTGAAGCAGAGCTTTCAAGAGTTTTAACTAAGCCAAAGCCTCAAGCATTGCCTCAGAAGGAGTTGAATAACCCAAAATCAGTCCAAAAGCACAAAAAACCCACCCAAATCAGAAACAAGCCTCCACAGACATCAATCAGAAACAAGCAAGAAGAGTCATTCATTACCCGATCTCCATCAAACACCAGAGCCAATGACATCAAAACCAAAAGCAAGAGAACTCATCCACTTTCAACCAATCTTCTCAATAACCTCAATAGTACTGTCCCAAATCTTCTCTCTGTCAAGTCAAACCCTTCTCCTCCAACAATCAAAATTCCTCAAATACAGGTACCTATTAATTAAATTCCAAATGTTTCAATATTCACTTTTCACCATCTTTTGTGATTAACAACACTACAATTATTCTGTTTTTGACTATTTTGGATTAATTATAAATTGCGTGTGTATTAAGGTAAAAACTCAGACACAAGAATCTGATGACATCCAAGAAGCAAAAAGCAGCACACAGTTATTTAGTTCTTTGCGCCAGAGTACACTCTGCACCCGAGGAAGAACAAACGATGAGGACAAAGCTAACGGTGTCTACACGGCAACCGGAGCTGGCGATGAAGGACCTGAGTATCAGTACATCACAACCCTTCTCAGCCGTACAGGGGTACACAAAGCCACGTCACTACCCCACCACCATTTTCAATGGTTCTCTTCAACACACCCATTGGACCCTTTACTTTTCCACCGTCTTGAACAACACTACCCATTATCCAACTCCTTCGCTTCTTCCATTGAAAGCTATAGAGATTGCAAGTTTAGGCAGAAAAACCATCTGGGTCCACGTTGCAACCGGAGGTTAATGTTTGATTTGGTGGATGAGTTGCTTTCAGAGATTCTGGTGAGGCCAAAGGGGAAGGGACAGGGTAAGAGTCACCGTGGGTTGTTGTTGGAGACGGTGTGGAAGAGGGTTCGGAGCTTCCCACGTGCGAAATGCGAGGTTCTGGAGGATATTGATGGGTTGATAGAGTTGGAGGACGTGCAGGAGAAGATGAAGGAAGAAGGAGAAGAAGGGTTGGTGAAGGAGATTGAAGGGAAGATATTGGAGATGTTGGTGCATGAAACGTTAAACGTTATGGTTGGTGGTGGTAGTGGTGGTGGTCGTGGTGGTGGGAAGGGGGAGACATGAAGCAGAGTGTCACATGGGAGAGGAGGGGTTCACGTGATGAGATGCTTCATGGTGGCAAGGTCATGGATCCTTCTTCCATGGAGGATGTGGTGGGTGGGTCATACGTGTCTACTTTTCATGAAACTCAAGACTTTTATTTGCAGAGGAATCCATGCACTACAACCTTTGCCTCTCTCTTTTTTCTAGTGTATCTTTTTGTAAAATTTCTTTTTGTTGTTTATATATTTAGTTTATAGTTTGAGGAAATTTAACAAAGTTAATGAAATCCATTTCTAGTTTTTTCAGTCTATAACTATACTTTTTTGTAAGTAGTCTATAACTATATATACTTCATGTTGATGTAAAATGCGATTCTAGCTCTTTTTATTAGGGACTAAAAGAAGTCATTTGTTATTTTGAAAAATACATTCTTGAGACTTCAGTAACACATTCACTTGAATAGATCTATGAATAAAAGATAGAAAAGTCAAGAAAAGAGTGATATGATAAGAAAAAAAAATATAGAAATGAAATGGATGAAAGGAAAAGGGGTAATGATATATACACACTTCTTTTTTTATACACTTCATTTCCACTTATTTTTATTTCTATCTCTCTCCTCTTATCATCTATCACATCTTATACTTTATCATTCTTACTTTTTCTTTTCTTCATATCTCTCTTCCTCCACCTTATTTCACCTCATTTTGAGGTGTGAATAAATAATTATTGAAGGAAAAGTAGTTTGAATGTAATATTAAATTATTTCATTTTCTAAAACAATTTATTCACACCTCAATTTCATCTCCGTTTTCATATTTTTAGGAATAAAAAATGAAAAAATGCGAGGTGTATATATTGTAAAATATTAATGAGAAATAAGTTGAAGAAAAAGCGATTGTGAATGTACAAAAATATTTTTTTATATATGATATATTCACACCTCACTTTCTCTTTCATATCTTTTTCACTCATTTTTCTTTTTATCCCTCTCTGCATTTTCTGTCACATCACATATAGGTGGAAATGGATGGGGTACTAAACATTATTCATTTCCGTATAATATCTCCATAAAAAAAAATTAACAACTAGAAGATATAATACTAATTTTAAAGGGAGAGAAACGTTTTTAACAATCTTAACTATTGAAGTATTGATATTTCAATAAATTATTATAAAGTTTGGCTTTTTCCCCTAAAATGAAATCTCATTTCAAAATATTCACATATTGAATCCAATGATTCCGCTTTTATAATTTTATTATTGCAAAGTATAGACAATTTCCTTGGGTTCCTACAAAAACTAATTAAGATATTAATTTTCCTAGCAGCTCTAGTGTTTTCTTTATTTGATATAGCATTTTTTAATATTTAATTTGTATTAACAATTAAATATAAAATGAGTGCAATAATGGTTTATAAGACAGACACTTTCTCGTACCTATATAGAAGAGAAGATAGATAAAGAGATAAAGAGGATATAACGTACTTCATTTTTTGAGCCAGAGAATCATATTCGTATTCCATTTAGTTCCTACTTCATGGAAGATTGAGATCTAGCGCAAATTACAATTATTTTATGATATGATTTTGCATGAAAACGCGAACTTCAATGCGCTTTTACCTTTTCTTCACGTAGCTAAAAAAAGATTGCTGAAAATGAAACCCAAAAGGCTAAAACAATCACCTTTTTTTATCTTTGTTTTTGCTTTGTAAAACTCAATTATCACAACAAAAGAAACAACATGAACCTTCACGTCCAAGTTTCAACCGTTAAAGTACTTCCATCCAATAGCTCTGGAGTTATGTAAGTAAAGATTCTAATATTTTTTGGTTTCACTTTAAAAACATCAAGAATCACTTCTCCTTTGACATAAGTTAGGAGTAGCTTTTTTAAAGCAATTCTCCTCCTAATATATTAGAAACTTGCCGAATTTCTCAACATATATTTTATTCTCTCTAAATTCAAATTATGAGAATTAGGCTGAGTATACTAACAGTCAACTTTAGCTCCCAAAAATTCGTATGAGTAAAGATGTCTCATTTTGCTAGACTAAGCTCCCTTATAAAAGTTTATTTTATCCCTTGAAATAATGGGGGGTTTTGACATTTATCACATGATTAGTGGGCTATTAAATATGTTATGATTAATTAATTAATTAATTAATTTGGGACTGCGCTACGTTGGTTTTGGCTTTGATTAGGTGAGGGTTACAATCCGTGCTCCGTAACCTTTTAAATTGTATGCCTCAGTCGTGGACTCGTGGTCCTTTTCTGGAGGGTAGTAAGCATAAGTAGCTTAGCTAAACTCTAAGAGTCTCAATTTGAGAGCTCCAAACTATACACATTTCATTTTCTCTAACTATACCTTGCCTTAAAAAAATGAATGAGAATTTTGTTTTTTTTTTTACTTTTGCCAATATATGCGTTTTATTTAAAAATTTTGATAACATTAATGTTTAGTAACATGATAGGGCAGCAAAGACCTAAAGTGTTACTATGCCATAAACAAAATTAGCGGGAAATTCAAAAGCAACACAATAAATAGTGAATTAATAGGTGACATGTGGGTTTAACCATGTCTGGTCATAAGTGGAAGAATAGAAGCAGGTAAAGATATTGAGACTTTGAGGTGTCCAATTTAATGTTTAGCTGTTTAGAGTAACACATGGTTCGCTTATAGATCTGTTTGTTTCTGCGTGTCGTTCAAGGGTTAGTGGTCTGTGACTGTTGGTGATTGTAGTGTACAGTAGTACTGCATGTAGTGTATCATCAATTATTTTCACAACATTACTGGACTTTGCTGAGATGATGATTGTGTGCATTCAATAACATTGAGTCATTGATTGGGAGAAAAGGCTCACATAGGGAAAGCTGACTCACTCACCCCCATTTAACATAAGAAAAGTGCAATGCCCAATTTTCAACCCTGCTCCATGCTAGGTGCTTGATTGGATCAGTATTTATTAAAATTGATTGTGTATACAATTAATTTTGATAAAACTGATTGAAAGTGAAGTAATTAATTTGTGTTTGTATGTATTTATGAGAAAAATGATTCTAGTAGGATAATGTTGTGTTTTCAAGTTTAGAAATTTCACAATTAGTTATGTACACCACAAAAGCTAGAATTTGTAGTTTCATCTCATAATTAACTTCGGAGGTAGAATCAATTTTATCAAACACTCAAAAACTAATTTTGAGAGTGAAAAGTCAATCTTATAACTCAGAAATATGGAACAAAACATGGTCTAACTTTAGGGCATGACAGAATCTTTACAAGATTTTGTTGAAATCATGGGCATGAATTTTAGCACCAACCTGTTTCTTTCGCTGCACTATCTTGTTTGCTTACATAAATTAGATTTTGAAAGTCAATCATTTCTGAAAATTCATTTCCAGAAGCTATCATTTGGTGATGTAGCCAGAAAGGAAAATGTTACTTGGAGATATGGTTTCTAACTACATTCAATCGACGCTGCTTTGTTTAGTAGTAATTTTTAACCCTTGCTAATGTTTGCGAGGTTAAAAACTATCATTAAGCATTGTATCGATTGAATGTCCGCTGAAGATTGTATGTGCACTAATAATCATGGAGAAAAACGGATACTGAGAATGTTATGTAGCTCTCATTGTATATATGATAAAGTCTTTGTTAGGTGGACTGGATATGTGTACAAAATCGTGATTTTATTAGATAGAGTCTATGAAAATCTTAGCTCAAACTTTTAAGACAGATTGAGAGGTGAATGTTCATCTATAAACTTACTATATATGACAGAAGATTGATCATTGATGTCAGATGATTACCCAACCCCACATATTGGGGAAAAAACTTCATTATTGTTATGTTGCTGTTGTTGTTTTGTTAAAATACTTTTCCCATTAATCAAACTAACATTTTAAACTATTTTTAATTTCAACTTTGTTTATATATTATATAAACATATCAGCATAGTACATAGGACATATATATACACACACACTACAGTGAATTAGAGAAGGATCTCTTAAATGCAGCATAAGTTCATCAATTGTTGCGCTACCAAACAAATCTCAAGGAGTGACTGAGCTAATACCAAATAAGGTACAAAATCAAACCACTTCTCCAAATTTCTAACCAGTGACCCCTACAAGTAGAGATACTATCAAGTAAAGTAACTCTTTCCAAACAGGGAGACTCAGCTATTTTTACAAGTAGTGGTATCATGATTGCTGGTGCAGGCTAAATACTGTGTCACTGTCACTTAGATTTAATACAGTACTTGCTGCTATATGATCATAATTGCAAGAAACAGAGTAGAAGCAAGAAGTTAATAATTCTGAGAACTAACTGCTGTGGAAAATTTGATGATATAAAAGTCTTGCCCCACCACTTGGGCAGAGTTGCAGAGTTTCCAATCATACAATTATGCTTAGATGCTAACCATGAAAAGTTACCTACAAATTCAGCTTCAGGACAAATGCTTCTAAAGCCATTGGTCTTGGTTTCAATAACTTATATTTACTGTGCTACAGTGCTAGAATAGGTGAATAACCCTTCTTTTCCATTTATACATACGGCATATATCTGAGAGTAATACATTTACCCTTTTTATCCATGTTTCCTTCAGGACATTATAGAAAGAAAAGATAGGTATAGATTGCAAACTAATTAAGAGCTGGTTCCTTATCTTTTACTAAAAATGCAGAATGAACAAAAGGGTTCACTGAATTGGAGATATATGAGAGGTGACTAATGTGAAGCTCAACTAACTAACTGTTATTTGACCTGCTCTATCTCTAACTACCTTAATACAAATCAATCACAATCAGAAAGTTTTTTAATTTCTCCAAGTCCTTCAACATTTCAACTTGAAAACAGATTTAAAAAATGATTATATAGAATCAGTAGTGGCTAAATCAGAATCTGTGATGATTAAATCATCAACATATGAGGGATACAAAAGAATTGGCATGTCCTTTAAAAATGAAAAGTCCTCCATTGTCTGACAAGGTGAACTTGATTATTGTGCCAAATTGTGTTTTAAACATGGGGAATTTTTTTACAACTGAAGCAGAAGCCTCTGCTTTAGATTTCAATAAGTAGGTCCAAGTGAACATTGAGTTGTCATCAATTAGTACCTATGTGGCTATGTCCAAACTATAAGTATGTAGGGACATGATATGGTCCCCAAATATCACAATGCACTAAATCAAAGAGGACAAAAGATTGCCTTCTTTGTTTAACTGAAGGGCAAACATTACAAGGAATAGACAAAAAATGTTTAGATACCGTACAATTGAGTTTTCCTTTGATCATACTCTCTTTCTGGATTTTGGCTTGATCCAGCATTTCAAAAAAAAAACTGTTATTTACCCTTATTAGGCTTCTAATTAACCTGTTTGGTAACCATGAATATTGAAGCATCAATCAACAATTACAAAGGCCAACTGTGAATCACAGGATGAAGAAGGAACAATAGTAATTTGGATTTGGATCCTCTCCATCATCTCTCAATCCAAATCTGAGCCATTGATTTTGAAATTTAAAGGTGAGGATTAATTCATGTTTTCTCTCTCTTCTTACTTGTTTCTTGAAGAATAAGGGAAAAAACCCTGGTTGGTGGAGGAATAGAGTAAATGAGTCATTAAGACCCATAAAAATCTGCATAAGTATATCAGTTTGAAAGTGACGAGGGATATAATCTTTGCAAGTCATCCTGGATAGATTTCACTTTCATCAGTCACAATAGAGGTTATCTTGTTTTAGTAACATGAGCTCCTTCAACTGGGAAATTGTGGGGCCATTAGGTTGATAATAGATGATACTTCATACTAGAGCTAGACAATTCAAGATCCACGACATCACCATGTGATTCTTACTAATCTATTTGTTTGGTTTCACTACTTGAAATTACGTCTAGCCAGAAAATCACGTTAAATCACAAGCTACAATGTGTAGCTTTTGAATTAACGTGTTTTAGAGTATGCGCCACACACTATTAGCCATGAATTTTTTTTTTACTTAAGAACAATGGCCATGGTCTTAGCTCGATTCTGGGAATTATAGTTGTCTCGAATTAGCAATTGAGTAAGCAAATCAGGACAAGGATCCTTGTCCTAGTGATGAGGTAAGAACGGGTTTGAAATATACTCGACAGAAAAACGATGATCTAGAATGAAAAAGCATGTTGCAGATCAAAAAGATGATAATGGTGATCACAGAAGGAAGAAAACAGCCTCCATTACCAATGAGTATCAATGAAATTACTATCATATAAACTGATAGAGCCCAAGGACAATGTATAAGGTAACTCAAGCAAGAGGTAGGATAAAAATAACGAAAATGGCAATGCTGGAAGATTTCAATATTGAGAATCCAGCCCTCATAGAATATAAGAAATGAAATCTGAATAGAAGAACATATTCCCCTTAAAAAACAATCAGAGTTTATCGTTAGACGTCCATGCATACAACCGAATCTCCTCAAAACTCATTGTCTGTGAACCATGAGCATATTTCACCCTCCCTGCCTATGGCTATCACTAGAGGTGTTGAAATGTTTCAGGAATTAATATTTGCACCCAGAAAGCTCTCCTTACACCACCGACATACTTCAAAAAAAATTCCGGATTTTTATGATGCAGGGAGAGTTTTCGGTGGTACAACTAGTAATTCCCTTTATTTCTTACCTGCAAATAGTAGGGAATTTCACAAATTCGTGCTATCAAACAAAGTCAGACGTTAGTCATCTGTGTCAACCAACTGTCACGGGAACAATGTGATTGAAGGAAGACAACATTTCCAACCAAATGAGTAAAAAACATGGAGACTCGAAGGTTATACTTATACCTAGTACAAAAAATATGGACTTGGCACCCGTAATGCATTTAGTACAGTAACATCTTATATCAGCATCCTCAGGTTCTCCCATCTACATCAAAACCAGCACCAGTCCAGCCAGTAGAAGCTCTACCCTTGGGAACAGCACCAATTCCTTTTCCTTTTGACTGGAAGTTGACTTTCTTTTTACTTCTTCCATCGCCCCCTTCACTAGGTCTATCTGTCGCTGCAACTTTCTGATCATTACTTTGGTTGGGAACAGTCTCGGCTGATCCCCCACTTGATTCCCTTGCCTTGGGAACAGAGGAACCGTCTCCGGTTGTACTGTCCTGGGCAGGACTTCCTGATCTCCCATCCTATAATAATTCAATCACATGGTTTAATATGAATAAGCATGTCCAAGAGCATGTACAATGGGACAAGCGCCATATATCTGATGGACTCAAACAAATCATACATGTTTGTCTTTCTCCAAACATATATTCACTGCCCAAAAAATTTTAATTTAAGACTCCAACTACTTAAGAGGAATATTATTAGGTTCTTAGCAGGAAGCCTTAAAGATGAACCTCAGGACTTAGTAGAAGTTACAACAGCATTTGAGACATGAAGGCAAATTCTCAGGAATGCGCCCATTGCCAGCAAGGGGTGCAGCATCAAAGTCACCATTAACTACATAGATATAATATTAGTTAATACATTGAAAAAAACATACCTGAGAAATATTAGTTGACGCACGACTTGGATTCATAGCTTCCAATCGTCTTTTTAGTTCCTCCAGCCGAGAAAATTGAGAGGTACTGCTCTCTTGAACCTATATAAGAATATTAGTATCAAACAATCAGCTTAACAGATGTAAACTATATCTTCATTTAACAATCTATTTACCAAATTGCTCAAGTCTTCACATAGTTTCTGCTTTACAGCTTCCTCATCCTTCACCACTTTGGCTGCTGATTCCCATGCCTGCAGGCATTCAAGATATCGATTATTTTTTTTTGTTAAGCTCAAGATATCGATTATATTTGAATAGGTACTAACTACTAAGTGATATTCATTGATCTTTTAGTAACTCAAATTTCCCAAGCTCATCCATATAAAAATATTCTAGATAGTTGTTAGTTATACTTCATCAACGGTGACTTGGGGTGTTCAACTTCATAATGTGAACATAGGGAAAAAAGCAGAAAGAAGTGTAAGAATAACCAATCAGTTTATTTGTTATTCACACTAATAATGTTTCAGATCTTCAATAAATAAAAGTCATAATCTTTGAAGATACACAAGAAATATAAAGAGGACAAATATGCAGGTGCTTGCTGGTTAATGTCATTAGAAAAGGTTATCTCCAAGTGATTTGACCATTGGTAAGTAAGAACATTCTCAATGAACTGTTTAACCTTTAAGCCTATAAACCTATTGAGTACATATGAATCTTGAAGTGCATAATACGTCAGCCAGTCAAATTTTCTACCATCCATATTAACATAAAACTGATAAACTGGCACCAGAAAAGAATGAACTTTAATAAGAAACCTAGATCAAGCCTGCACCAATGTGGTCACAGCCTTAAATGAGGGAAGGAACCTCTATACACAATGAATAGCTATACTTCGATAAGTCCAGCACCTCTCCTGAACCACTTAGCTTTACGACTGAGATACCTTCTTCTATCTACCCTCTCCTATTTATCAACAAACTCGCCACTGATTGCGATAACCTCCAATGTTAGCAGCTAACTTACCGTCACTATCATTCCAACTGCTGTACTGCCCCTCCATTAGTGATGAAATTAAATTGTGGATGGTGAGTGATGATGCAAAGAAGATGTCAATGAAGCTTGATAACATGCTAATGGTGTTTATTCTCCATGGCCTCCATAAAGACTATGAATCTGTTCTGAATCAAACCGTGACGAATTCTAATATTCCTACGGTGGAAAAACTCATCTACAAGTTCCTTCTCTAGAGATGAATTACCAAACTACTCTAGAACTTCAGCTTTGGTCTCACAGAAACAGGATGACCCTCCATTGCGTCGATTTGTTATTACTTATGAGCAAAGACGTCCTGCAGATTTAGAGCTCCGTCCTGCCGGTGATTCTCGTGTTTGAGCTCCAGCTTCCATCACCTTCCTACAACGACCCCACCTGACTGGCCCTTCTATTGACCAACCTATTACACTCCGTAAAGGTAAACCTACACTATTAATCCCCATCCCATTTGTAATTCATGAGTTATTACAGATAATCTTCTGCCCATTATGCCTTTGCTTTGTTTCTGCTTTATTATGTATTATCATTACCAAGAATGTTCAGAAAGCACTATCCCGTCAAGGACGGAAACAAGCTATGATTGGTGAGATGATTGCCTTGTAATCCAATCATATGTTGACACTTGTTTCCTCCAGGCAAATCAACAGCTGGATTCGTTGGGTTTTAACAGTTTAGGTTGGCCATGATGGACAGACAGATCGACAAAAAGCCCAACTAGTAGCAAAAAGACACTCCTGACATACACCTTTATTGGGGACTCAGGCTTATCAAGAACTAAATCAAAACTTTGAACAATTTATTCAAGCTGTTTATCACAAGATCTTATTCCAGCAACTTTGTTGAGTTGGTAATGAACCCATCGTCTGAAATCACAGACTAATCAGGTTGTTCAATGGAATAATCCAGTGCATAGTACAAAGATACTAAAATATTGATATTATGCAAAAAGGAGGAGACAAATGGATAATATTAAAGTAACATACCTTTCGTGCCTGTTCTTCATTTAGCTTGGCCAGACGAATTTTCTCAGTTGACACCTCTATTTTCTTTCTCAAATGTTCAAGTGCTTAAAGTATGCACCATGTATAAAAGAAAAGCAAAGTCATTTCACGATAACAACCGGGAAGAATAGCCTTTAGAAATTTATGCCAAAAGGAGCAACAGTAATAGATACATACCTGCTTTTTTGGGCCCAGCTGTAAGTTTCATCTCCAGTGTAAGATTTGCAAGCTCACGCTCGACATCACGAATTTTAGAATAGTTTTCTTCAATGTATCTGAAAATAATAATTATTATTATTATTATAACAATAAGTGATTAAGGTTACTAAGTCCAGGTGCTTGATTGTTTACAAAAGTATTCAGCGGCAAAAGAGGTCTCGTTCTACATTGCATGTAGTCAGATGTTTGTGTTTCTACAACCTTAAAAGTTACCCAGTGATCAATTCATGAAATAGTGGAGACAAGGGATATCCAAAAATACCCAGGTTCCCAATTTTAACATTGCTACAATACAGCATCTATTTACTGGTTCCTTTCATTCATAAGATTGATTGCTCAGATCCCGAAATTGTGTCCAAACTAAACATAAGTTCTACTATAGAGAAACTAACATAATTTCTATACCTCAGCTTCAATCAATTGATCGCATTTAAAAACAAATCACGGTTATTACTTCGTTATCTACACATTTTATACTAAATTGCAAGTTCAGAACAGTAAAATCATGGTATGATCAGAAAAACATATATCCAAATTTTAAGGCATACATCAGCACCAACCTACTTGTACATCATAAACGCGGATTACTAGTGTTACCACACCAGAAACAATGCATTTAATTCAATTCACCTTAACTATTCCTTCTGCTAGCATACTTATTGTGCTTCAAGTAAAATCAATGCCATATTCAACAAAAAAGGGAAAATTATATGGTTTCATTCCTTCATCAACCCAATTGAATCTCTCACAATCATATGATTTCAACAATGTCCTAAGTCCAACCGCATAAATAGTTCAAAATGGAACACAAACTCATAGGTAGATCCGAATGGACAGAGAAGTTACTTGCGTAATTGAAGCTGTTCTTCTTGGATGATCTGCAACGAGAAGAAGAAAAGCAATGAAACGAAGATTCGAGAGCGAAGAAGAAGAAGAAGAAGAATAGAGAGAGAGAGAGAGAGAGAGAGAGAGGGGAACCTTCTCGGTGTAGCTGATGACGGAAGCCTCTCTAGCGAGACCATCGGGTCCGATCTCAGGGAGAAGCGAGGGGTTTGAAGCCATTTCAGAATTTGAACACTCCGCCGTCTGCCACCGCAAGCACCGTCGCCGCCGCGGGTTTGTGATTTCCGGGCAGCGGGTTGAAATCAAGCCGGTTCGACCGTCTGCACCGACGTCCGGTTCAGAAAAAAACGGTTAGAAGATTTGAACCGAAAGCGAAAATGACCTGTGTGTGCGACGATGGTGCTCTAGTTATGGTTATATTGTATATGGACGATTCAGTCCTTTCGGACAACTTTGCAAACTGCACTTGCCTAATCTTGCCTATCTGCCTAATTTCTTTTATTTAAATGAAGAGTAGTGGGGTAAATATCTTAAAATAGTATTATTTCCTTTCCTTTCAATGAAAGATTGTGTCGCTAACAAGATCTAGCACAATTGGTAGTTCGCTACGATAACAAGTGTTGTCATCCAATAAAGGATGGGAAAAGTGAGGGGCAACCGGCTCTAGGACTCGGGGTTTGGGGCTTGTTTGTTGGTTCATTCTGGAGCTTCTCACAAACCAGATGTACAAATTTGCTTTTTTTCTTTAAGAATGCATTTGACTCTATCTTTCTTTTAGGTAGATAGTTGAGTTCTTTAAACATCTAATTCAGAGTTTAATCTTTGAGTAATGTGTATAGAGAAGAATTTATTGGAAATCCACTTAATATGATATTCAAATTTTGAGAAGATTAGTGTTATGCGAGCGGTGAAAATACTTTGAAAAAAAAAATTTGGGTTGCTTTGCTCCTAACCTTATGCAAGCACTACTGACCACCCTTTATTTATCGAAGACATTTGTTTGGACATCTATGTTGAATACCATAAAACATCCTTATGCTTATCATTTCACATGGTGGGTAACATGAACATCACATCCAAAATGGCTAAGTTAACATAGCATCTTCTGTTGCAAAAATCAAATCTCACAAATGGGTCACAACTTAATTTGTTAAGAAAACCCATTCATTCCCTCCATCATGTTCCCCGCCATTTCTCTTCCAACCAACATAACTGTCAAAACCACCATAACCGCCACCGCCACAAACAGTCACCACAACCACAAACCACCACCTCTCAACCCAACCTTGAAATCTCTCTGCAAATCAGGCAAATTGGAAGAAGCTCTTCGCTTGATCGAATCATCAACCCCCACACCTTACCAAGATGAAGATATCTCCCAGCTCCTCCATCTCTGCATCTCCAGAAAATCCTTGGAACATGGCCAGAAGCTCCACCACCACCTGCTTCACTCTAAAGGAAGAGTCATTGAGAACCCCACCTTGAAAAGCAAGCTCATCACGCTCTACTCCGTTTGCGGCAGACTCGACGAGGCTCGCCGTGTTTTCCAAGACGAGGAGAAGGATCCTCCAGAATCGGTGTGGGTAGCTATGGCTATTGGGTACTCGAGAAACGGGTTATCCAAGGAAGCATTGCTTCTTTACCGCGACATGTTGTCGCGGTCCGTGGAGCCAGGGAATTTCGCGTTTTCCGTGGCCCTCAAGGCGTGTACTGATGTGGGTGATTCGCGGGTCGGGAGAGCAATCCATGCTCAACTCGCGAAGCGCGATGAAGAGGCTGATCAAGTGGTGAACAATGCGCTTTTGAGATTCTATGTGGAGTGTGGTTGCTCTGGTGATGTCCTTAGGGTGTTTGAGGTAATGCCTCAACGAAATGTGGTGTCGTGGAACACTTTAATTGCGGGTTTTTCTGGTCAAGGTAAAGTGTTTGAGACACTTGATGCTTTTAGAGCTATGCAGCTGAAAGAGGGAATGGGGTTCAGTTGGATTACCCTTACAACTGTGTTGCCGATATGTGCTCAACTTACTGCACTTCATAGTGGTAAGGAGATTCATGGGCAGATTGTGAAGTCCGGGAAGAAAGCTGATAGGCCTTTACTTAATGCACTGATGGACATGTATGCCAAATGTGGATCAATTGGTTATTGTAAAAAAGTGTTTGATGGAATGGAGAGCAAGGATTTGACATCATGGAATACAATGTTGGCTGGATATTCAATCAATGGGCAAATAGAAAAAGCTATAGATTTGTTTGATGAGATGATAAGGTCTAACATTAGACCAGATGGTATTACCTTTGTTTCCTTGCTGTCAGGTTGTAGCCATTCAGGACTTACCAGTGAGGGGCAAAAATTCTTCAATTTGATGCAGGATTATGGGGTGCAACCATCTTTAGAGCATTATGCTTGTTTGGTTGACATATTAGGCAGATCAGGGAAACTTGATGAGGCATTAACTGTGGCAAGAAACATGCCAATGAAACTCAGTGGAAGCATTTGGGGATCATTGCTTAACTCATGCCGGCTTGATGGTAATGTTTCTCTAGCGGAAACAGCTGCGGAGCGGTTGTTTGAGATTGAACCTAACAATGCAGGAAATTACGTGATGCTTTCAAACATATATGCTGATGCAGGAATGTGGGAAGGTGTGAAGAGAGTTAGAGAAATGATGGCTATAAGGGGGATAAAGAAAGATGCTGGATGCAGTTGGATACAAATAAAGCAGAGGATCCATACATTTGTTGCCGGAGGGAGCTCTGATTTTCGTAGTTCTGCTGAGTATTTAAAAATCTGGAACGCGTTGTCAAATGCAATTAAGGACTCAGGATATATCCCAAACACTGATGTTGTTCTTCATGATATAAATGAGGAGATGAAGGTAATGTGGGTTTGTGGGCACAGTGAAAGACTTGCAGCAGTTTTTGCACTGATTCACACTGGTGCCGGAATGCCAATTAGGATTACAAAGAATCTCCGGGTTTGTGTTGATTGTCACTCCTGGATGAAGGCTGTTTCAAGAGTTACAAGGAGACTAATTGTATTAAGAGATACAAACAGGTTCCACCATTTTGAAAATGGTACTTGTTCCTGTATGGACCACTGGTGATCACCATCACCATACTGTATTTCACTAATCAATGTCATCAACTATTTATATAGGTTAACATGTTCAAATTTTCAAATAAGTCATTAAGTATATATTTCAAAATATTATAATAAAAATATATGACAATAATAACAATGATAAAGTATTAACATATTATGTATATTTTCCCAAATAGAGCCAACATGCGAGGCATAAAATGTTTTTCAAATAACATGAAGCTTAGACTTTTTACTTAAGTAAGATTTTAAAAAACTTAAATATAATCTATAATCTATTTAATAAATAGGTTTGGACCAGACTTGATGAGGTAAGGTCGTAGGCTCCCAAGAGCGGGCTAACCTATTTCCATCCCTCGTGGTAAATAGAGTGGCATAGGCATAAAAATCAATGCGTACGTCAAGTTAAAGTAGGCTATGCCATAGACCCCACGAGCAGACTCACTTACTTTCAATTCTACTAGCAAATATAAGCAGCATAGACAGAGTTTTGCCAAGCTATCAATGGAAACGTAACTGGAAATCTCTGTCGAAAGCAATTAGCATGTGGAACATAAGATCATTCAAAGCTGTGGAGTATATGAAAAGAACATGATCTGAAATTTTCTTTAGTAACTTTTTTTCATTATCTTCTCTATACCTTCCATTTATTACAGATCTTAAATCTACAACACTTTAGCCTGAACGTTAATCTGTCTGCTCACCTGCTATAAGCCATAACTTGAGAGAGCAACACAATTTGGATTTATTCTATATGAGAAAAATACATCCCCAAAGACAAGGGATACAAGAAGCTCAGCATGACCTGAGCCATAGCTTAAAAACCAACACTACATTTAATGACAAATGAACTGTCAGTGCTGCTATACTGCAGCAAATTGCAGGACAGCTTCTTTTGTAGGAAGTGCTGGAATAGCCCCTCTCTCTGTTACAGTGATGGCACCACATACATTGGCAAAATATAGAGCTTCTCGGAGACGCTTC
Organism: Lotus japonicus; assembly: GCF_012489685.1. Taxonomy (NCBI): domain Eukaryota; kingdom Viridiplantae; phylum Streptophyta; class Magnoliopsida; order Fabales; family Fabaceae; genus Lotus; species Lotus japonicus. The sequence continues at coordinate 62,411,452 of NC_080045.1, forward strand.
TCATCCTGCCAAAGAAAACAAAACGTATAAACTTCTAAAGGACAGTGATGAAGAGCTTAATACAGCACATCATGTTAACAAGAGAACATAGCAGATCCTATAAGCTAAGGAAAATTACAAATCTACAGCTAATCATTGTATCTTCATGTACTGTCTCCTAAATGACCATAAAGTTCAGATTATTTCTATTGGCTTGCAAATATGTAATTATAAATTCACATTTCTAGAACATTAATGAACCATTTTTATTATCGGTAATTTTGTCTAAAACTTCTATCTATTCCTGGACAGAGCACCTAAGCAGTATGCCACTGGATTCAGTGATATATCTTCCATAATATGCATGTTGCAGGAACAACAAAAAACTAGGTACATTATAGAACATTCATAATTTCCTCTGAACAAATAACTCACTAGAACAAGAATTAACAACTCAAAGGCATGCTTAATCAATGATACTAAGTACATACAGGTGCAACAACAGCAGAAAACGAGCTAAGCCAAAATAGGGCTTATGAAATTTTGTTTGATAAGATACATATGGCGCCAGGAAAATTGAATCAACAACCAGAATGTGTAAAATTCTGAAGCACCTGGAAAAGACTTGGGTCAGAAGCTATGCTGTTGATGATCCCACTAACAAATGCATCACCAGCACCAGTTGTGTCAACAGGTTTAACTGTAACACCTGTAACCCTGCCCCTGAATTCCTGCACAGAAATTTGGCAATTACTATTAGCTGAACACTGATCACGCACTAGACAAATGAAAAAACATGTGAAACGATTGAACCTTAAAGCAAAGATTGTATCAGTTTTGCAAGCTGCTAGTAGTCATTGAGTACATCAGAACAAGTTGTATTGGTGTTCAAATTTGTAGATTCACATTCAAAACATTTCATAACAAACAATTCAGCCTGCTCATTAGAGTTACTGATGTTGATACAAGAACACAGGGAGAACAAAGAAAATGATGAAATAAGGGATTACAGAACCATTTGGACAATTGAAATCATAGTTAAATGACTTTGGCAAGCTTACCTTTATGTAATATCTACAACCCTCTGACCCTTCAGTAACAATTAAAAGCTTGAGATTAGGATGAAAAAGCTTCTTTAATACAACATTATCATCATAAGGATCATCACCACAGGTCAAAAATGTGATCTCATCTTCACTTATCTGCACATAATAATGAAACAGAATAATGATTTGTTTTTTAAATTAAACAATGTGTATTGACTAGATCATACAATTATACCTTTATGACATCGGCTTGATCCCATATGCTCATTATGCCTTTTCGAGCAGCCTCAGCTGATGGCCATAGAGCCAACCTCAAATTCGGATCATACGAAAGAATGCAGCCAGATTCTTTAGCGATTCTCAAAGCAGCAAGATGAGCTAGCTTGCATGGTTCATCAATCAAGCTGATGGAACCATAATGGAATACTTTAGCCTGCAATCAGCATTGCAAGTATAAAAACATAAACCAAAGGACTAGGGCAACATGTTTTATAAATACAAACAGAAGTTCAAAACACCTTCTTTATGAGATTCTGATCAAGCTCTGACTCATGAAGCAGCATATCTGCACTAGGATTTCGGAAAAACAAGAACTCACGCTCCCCATCAGCTCTAAGCGTAACAAAAGCTAATGCAGTTCTTGCGTCTGGATCAAACCGCATGCCAGACGTCTCAACATTATTCTGCTTTAAAATATCAGCCAACATATACCCAAATTCATCTGCCCCAACCTAAAACATAGATGGCACGTAATTAACTTATGATTTTCTAATCTAGTAGATCAAGCAAGCAAATTTTTTTCTGTCACAGGAACAGTCTTATTGAGAGATTTTTAATCAGTTTCAAACAATGTAAACATGATAAATATTTTACATATGAGAATTTGAATAGATAGACATGGGGAGAGTAACAAGAAACTCAAAAGGAACCATCTGGATAAACAGTGATAGATAGATAGAAAAATGCACCTTGCCAATGAATGCAGATGAACCCCCCAACCTTGAAATTCCAACAGCCACATTAGCAGGAGCACCACCAGGAGCTTTCTTGAAAGCAGGTGCTTCAGCTAGTGACACTCCACCCACTGTTGGCACAAAGTCTATTAACAATTCACCAAAACAAACCACCAATGCACTTGTTTCCTTGCAATCTTCTTTAGTGTGATCATCAGATTTACCTGAACAAAAAATGCAGAAGCTTTAGACCAACACAAATCCTGGGCTCAAAGAATTTTACTAGCAACAATGCAGTATAAACAAATAATCCTAATCACCTGGCCTAGAATCCTAAATCAAGATCACACACACGCACACAGAAATTACTCAATCAATCAGATCTTCACATCAATCACCCCAACATCATGATTTTATTTCTATGCATGCAGTCATTGAAATTACACCCGGAAAATAAATTTAACAAAAGCAGGAACCCAATATCAGGGAAATTTCAAAGATGCATGCAATCTTTAGCTCAAAAAATCTAGTTCCGATTCAGAAGTAATGGATGGTGTAAACAAGAACACTGAGAAAAACAAAAAGAAATAAACATGTGGGCAGCGAAAGAAAGAGAGTTACCTGAGTGGGTAAACTGAGCCATTGGATGAATGGAGGTGTGAGATTGGATGTGAAACCAAGAAACAGAGTATTGAAAATGTGGAACAGGAAAATGAATGAGTTTTGGTTAGTTAATACAGTTAACAGAGAGAAGAGAAGAGAAGAGAGGAGATGCAATGCAATTCAAGTAAGATAGAAATGGTTGGTTTTAAAGGCATAGAAATTTGTTTATGTGTTGTGTTCTCTTCAAGAGAGGAAGAGAGGTGACAAATGACGGTGTGGAATTGGACGATCTAAACGGGAATAGAAAGTTTTGTTATTATATATGCAAAAGTTGGAGATGCCATGATCCATGCAGGCATGAACCTTCTCTCTCGAATCCAAACAGTTTTTTATTTTCTTTTTTAAAGAAAGTAGTATAACAAAGAGATAACACCTTCCGACAACGGAGTAGGGTGCCAGTGGCGGCCAAATTTTCGTGGCGGTTTGGGAAGACGGTAATATCCAGCACAAAATTTCTGTGTTTATTAGCGGAGGTTAAAAATCACACCAATATTTTTCTTATGCACTTCACATTTAACCGCTAAACACGTATGTTGGGCAACATTTGCCACATGCCTTAAGGCTTTGTGTAAGGAGTCATTATAGTTAGATACTATACAATTTGTAACCTTTATTGACATGTTTACTTTTTAGTTTTTATATTAAGAATTGATTCTTAATGAACGACAAGAATACATTTTACACTTCTACTAATAATACATTTTCAAAGGCCTTATGACTATGGCCCTCGTTGTCAATAACATCACCTTCATCTACATGCCCATTTCCCTTCTCAAGAGTAGAAACTTTGAACCTTACGTACATTTTCTTTTCTCGTGTGGCAAGGCCCAATTGATAAGTCGATACCCCTCTGGCCCATAAACTTAACTATCGCTTTGATCTGTTGCACATTCAAAATTATTTTCCTCTTGAGCAAAATAAAAATTATTTTCCTCGTTGACCAAAAACAAAAGAGATTATTTTCCTTCAGTAAAAATATTTGGTTGGCTACATAACATTTGGTACAATGCCAGTTGAACTTGAAGGCACATTGACCTGCATACTGACAAAAAAGCACTTCCCTATTATAAATCAAATGACAATCCAAGTGTCATCGATGTGCACTTAATTAATTACCAAGATTTTTTAGCCATATATTTGGAGGATCATACACACAAGATCACGATCTAGCATGCGAACAGTACTAAATTTAAAGCAGCCATTTAGTGTTCTTATTGAGCTCGCTCATTCCTTAACTTGTATCCATTGCTTTTCCTTTGAAAGCTCCTTGCTGCAAGTGCCGAAATAGACTGCAACAATTAAAAACTAATAAACAGAACCAACTAGAGCGAACTAATTAACTTCAACCATCAACAGTGAAATATCTAGTAGGAGTGTGGCTAATTAATTGCAACTACTATCATTCTAGCTATTAAAAGACAAATTAAAGAAAATAAAATTGTAGCTAGTACAAACTTTGTTTTCCCAGATTCAAATTGATCAGGTTCTGCATCATGCAAAACATGGTTGTTGTAGACGAATGAGGTAGAATTTGTAGAACCCTCACAAGTCTTGGTGCATATATCTTTTTCCTGAAACAAAAGTTTGAAAAGGCATACAAATAAAAAGGTCACATATATATACCAAATAAGTTATGCAAATATTATTATAGCGGTCTGATCACATGACTATTTAAAGGAAAACCTTGAATTTCAATTGTTTGTTAGCCTCCTCCAGGTTATGCACCTGCCATTATGTAGATATATATTAATGAGAATTGATGGTTATGTTTGTAATTAAAGGTATATATATTGTATATATACTATATACTAAACTCCAAATTTGTTTAATAATTGCATACCTCTTGGCGTAATTCATCAACTCGTGCCGTTAACTTTTGCGTCTGCAGTTAATTAAAAGGCACCATAAAATGGCTATTACATACGTATATTCTTGCTAGACATAAAAATACACGAATGAAACCGCTTCATCTACTTCCGGTCTCATTCAATGAAAAATTACATTATTTGAGGACAAATTATCTTAATCGATACCTGGTACTTTCGAGCTTGTGAAAGTGTTCTGTCCAATTGTTTCTCTAGGCTTTGCAATTCTTTCATGCTAAGTGGCTCCAGTTCTTCTCCCAGAAAATTCCTTCAACACACAAAATTAAATATTCTAACAATTTAGTTACAATTTATAATTCTCTGTATCAGCTAGCTTTTCATAATTCATATATACCTTTGCATTCGCTCTAGAGATTCGTGTTTGACTCTTAATACCGAAAGCTCCTGGTACAACCTCTGCATTAATTAATTGCACCAGAATTAATGTTCCTAGACTAGAGATTGCTAATGAAATTATGTGCATCTGCAAATTAACTCGTTATGTATCAATGGCTGAAGGGCTGAGGGAAAAGAAGAAGAAAACCTGAGATTGATGTTCAGACAAGTCCCCAGTCTGAGACATACTATTGAAGCAAGATTCACGATACTTCTCAATGATTCTACACATGCTGCAGATTCAAATGAACAAGTATATTTAAACAACATAGAAACACTTTCAATCTAAACGCGCGCTAAGGAACAAAATTTAATTTGGTGCAAACATATATCCTCAACCGAATTAATCTAGTCATTAGAAACATAGACATCTTTGCGAGTGTTTTTTTTTCATTTATAAAACTTGAATCAAAGACATCCTTAAAGGGAACAAATTAGCTAAACCATATATCATCAATGGAAAATTCTATTAATGAACAAATTAGCTTAACATCCGATTGGCCGTGGACACTTCAATACTAATTAAAAATTTGATCTATGAATAAAATATTTATAAATAAAAAAAGGAAACTTCAGGCGAGTTATGGATGTTTCTAAATAAGGTTGGAAAAAGGAGTTTTAATGGGATCTAACAATTTCTTTGTCTGAAGGAAGATTAATGTTGAGTTTTTGTTCTCAAGGTCTCAGAAAATGGAAAAAATGGAGAAGTGGAACCCTAGTACTAGAACCATATATACAAGAAAAAAACAAGAAAATAATATATGAGTGAGATTAAAAGATGAGCACTGACTCAGTGCTGCTGTACTGGAAAAGCTTGCCACGGCTAGAGAAGATGATGAGAGCGATTTCAGCATCGCATAGCAAAGATAGCTCAAACGCTTTCTTCAGCAAACCACTCCTTCTCTTTGAGAATGTTACTTGCCGATTGATCTTGTTCTGTATTCTCTCCAGAACCACCTTCCCTCTTCCCATGATGCTTTCTTCTCTCTGTCTCTCTCTAGCTTCAGCTGTAGATGAATAATTAAGTTAAGAAGGACACATGCCCCATATATAAGCCTAAAGAGAGACATGCATACATCAGCATATATAATATGATATATAATAATGTTAGTTTTCCAAATCTGCATGACAAATGCATGACTTATGTTAATTTAATTCAAGTACTTTTCCTATTTTTGTTTGACATTTTACTAAATTTTTATTTTTACCTTACAATAATAATGAGTAATCTTTTTTTTCTTTTTCTAATTCTACCCTTCATAATTTATCATCAACAAATTAAAGAAAGTAATTAATTAACATGAAAGACAAGAGGCATGATAAAAAAATCAGATAATATTTTCATTGTTCACCAATTTAATTTGAAACTGACACAAAACCTAGCCTCAAGCAAATATCCCTGGTGGATTTGGATCCCCTCATGTGTAAAATCTAGACCTTTAATTAGTTTTTAAATTAAAATCTGATGGTCAGTATTATTTCCCGCTCAATTTCAATTTTCTCTCTCCATGTACCCATTAAGGGCCCAGATTTTATTAAAATTAAATTAAAGCTCAGATCTTACACATGACATGGTCATGTGAGATTAACACATGAGGGGATCCAAATCCATCCCCGGTAGTCCTGAATTCTTAGATACCAAAAATATATGCTTGAGCAAGGGAAAAGGGGGAAAAGCATTTGGCTGATATGCACGTGACAAAATGATATGTCGGCAAAACGCGTTAATAATACTCATACACACGTTGGGATGTTAATTGTGTGCATATTATTAGAATTTCAAATCCTAACCCAACTTAAAAGTTAATTCAATAATTACGTTTTCTTCCTTAATTTTTCAACACACCAAACTAAAGAGAAAAAGGAAACTTTAACTATATTTTCACCTTTATTTCCTATCTTTTATTTTCTCTTTTTTCAATTAAATCATCTATTATATTTTTATTTTCTTTCTCTTATTTTTTCTCTCCTCTCAATTACCACTTGTGTGAAAGTTTGAATGAAACATAACTAGAAAAATTTACTTGGTGGCATGGTAGTTGTGAAGGCAATGTCAAGTTAATAATCATCTCTGTGAAGATAATTTATGAAGAGACTGCCCAAATAACACGTGTCGAGCAGTGTTCGATCACCAATCGAATTTGTGAAGGATTTAACCTCAGTTTTCAGTCATTGAAATGCTGAGGATATGTCTCCCATTAACCTAACCAGTTACCAAAGGATGCCGTTACTCCACACGTTCCTCAATCCTCATTGTGGATCCCATATTTCACAGACAATGAGTCTCAACTCAATCAACTCAACTTTAATATTTTCCACTTTATGCAATTCTTATGATTTTGCCCTAGATGTTGGAAGTGGGAGGTTGTCACTAGTATAATACAAAGTCGTAGGTCCACTGGCCACGTTTCAGTACTCCATTGGCTGTTTCAGCGTAGTCCTTCGTTATGTCGCATGAAACAAGACATGGATCCAATGGGGTGCCGACACGCTCTGTGGTCAAACCCCATAGCTCTTGCAGAGAGGAAACTGTTTTCATTTGTTAATGATGTTTTTGACATGGCCTATGGAAAAGTTATTTATTCTCATAATAGTATACACTGTACTTTGATTTAAAATATATACATGGTAGGTGACGACCCATAATTTTTGTATTTAGCAAAGTTATTTTCCAATTCTCACATATAAGTTAATGTATTAATTAAACAGTAACAGATTGACTAATGTTTTTTTTTATTTACAAAGATTTAAACTCATTAGTTGACAACACACATATAATTAACATGCATTACGAATAACTGTGAAAGCATTTGCTAAGAATGTTTTCATTAATTAAGAATGAAAGTTGGGGGCTCGAAGATGATCAGATATCGTCCTAGTCTTAACCATAAACGATGACAACCAGGAATCAACGAATGTTGATTTTTAGAACTCCGCTGACACTTTATTATGAGAAATCAAAACTTTTGGGTTCTGAGGCAAGTATGATCGCGAGGCTGAAACTTAAAGGTTGAGATACCCCTAGTATCTCTATTTATAATATTTTGGCTTATCTAAAAAAAAAAAATGGTCGCGAGGCTGAAACTTAAAGGAATTGACGGAAGGACGCAACTAGGAGTGGAGCCTGCGGCTTAATTTAACTCAACACGGAGAAACTTACCCGGACCATACATAGTAAGGATTTTTTATACTTTAATTTGAAAATTACAATTAAATATTAGGCGTTGCTTCGATACCTATTGAAAATAAAATGGTATAATCTTTCAATTTATTTTTTAGATTACCAATGACTAAATTGTAAATTTAAAAATTTTACTAAAGGGAAAACATCTATCTATCTATCTATCTATCTATCTATCTATCTATCTATCTATCTATCTATCTATCTATCTATCTATCTATCTATCTATAAACTATATAAAAGTCAAGTTTTTGCAACTTTGAGGGTAAGATGGGAATTCAATAAATCAATGCACATGAGTGAATATTTTTCCATGGGCATATATGTAAATTTGAAAGTAATTAATTATGAAATCAATCTTGACCGTTGATTGCTTCTAATCCTAGCCTTGCATCATTTTCTTATGAAACACTTTGAGTAACCCTTTCATATTCTTGGTTTTTTTTTTTGTTACTTTTGTAACTCTTGATTGTGGTTACAAATATCAGCAAGAATCTCTTCATTTTTCTCCCATAAATTTTATTAAGTTTTGAGTTTTTCCATTTCCTTTCAAAATCTTTTCATCTTTCCCATCTTGATCTCCCTAACCTCTATTTATATGCAAGAAATCTCTCCCTCTGGATTCTCCAACAGCACCATTTCTGCGCAAGAAGATCTTCTATCAGGTTAGAAAAAATTCTTCTTCATCAACCACTTCTTCTTCATCATTTTTAATTCTTAGGCGTTAATGTTCTTCTCCATCATCATCGTCCATCCGGTAAGAGCCCACTTTTCTCCTTTTATCTCCCTTTTGATTTATTTATTATGATTTCATAATCATTTCTTCTTCACATTTCGTTCTCAAGCTACATTCTTCTCAACTGATCTTCATTTTTCCATTTATTCTTCTCCTTCCTCATCTTCCACTGCGATAAGATTCAGTGTTTATTCGTGATATGCATACTGTTATCACTAATTCAATCGGTAGAAATTACCCATTTTACTGTACTTTTGTCATTGATGCATGTTTTGTTCTTATTCTATGAATTATTAACATTATTATGATCTTTTCTTTTCTTCTATTCCATTTTTAAAGTAAACTTCCTTTACTTCCATTGGTAACAATAAACTGTTAAAGTCGTCTCATTTTAATTTACTTCAGTTAATGTAAGTTTCGTGCTTTTTAATTTTCATTGTTTTACTATCAACTAAATCAACCAAATGATTGTCTTTTCATCTAATCTAATACATTGTAGCCTTTGTTCTCCTTTTACATGTAACTGATTTCGTTTCAATTTGTTCTTCTTTCAGATTTTGCCTCTATTGTTTCCATTCTTCCAATGTACTATCTTGAATAAATGTAAGTTTCTTGCATTTTATGTACTTTTTTATTGTTTCATTGTCTCCTAAAAATGACTCTTTAGGTAAGCACAATTTTATTTTACTTTCTGCTGTTGATTGCGGGGAGGAAGCAGAGGTTTTGTCTCCCAACATATCCGTCTCGAGAAAACGAAGCGAAAAGGAAGAAAACGGTGAAGGGCAAGCTCGCTCTCTCCAACTGTGGTAAGAACCATTCTTCTAATTTTTCTACCATTTGTTTTGTGGAAAACGAAGCGAGAGGGAAGAGATCCACAAAGAGCAAGATCGTTCTCTCCAACTGTGGTAAGAACCTTTTTCTTTTTTTTTCCCTTCTTTCTGCATTTTGACTTCAGAGATCAGACTTATTTTTCTACAATTTATTTTTCACATTAGGTTGTTGTCTTCTTTATTCTCATTTCTCCTCTTCCACTCCAGTAAGATACAGCCTTTATTCCTCAATTAAATTTTTTTCACATTAGGTTGCTATCTTCTTTATTTTATTCCTCATATGGGTGCAGTGGATTTCAAAAATGAAGTATCCCCGGGCTCAAGAAGTTCCTCAATATTATAATTCATTTTATTCTCTCCTCATACTTTTATCTCAATTGATTCTCTCCTAATTATTTACTAAACATCTCTTCTACTTTCTATTAAAAAGATATTCATTTTAATTTTTTATGGCCAAGAATTGCCACTCATACGTTTACAAGTTTCAATGCCCTCATTTTGGAAGAGCTCTCTAATAAGGTCAAATGTGACATCTTTTTCATTTATATGTGGTTATTGAGGAATTTAGTGGTTACATATTAGTAATTAATGTCAGTTAGGGAATTCCAGAGGGCATGATTAGTTAGTTAGGATATATACAAGACATTAATCCTAAATAAGTTGACAGTTTAAACATTAAATTTGACATCAATGCCAATAAAAACTTTCCACTAACCCTTTCCACTACAACAATTACAAGTACTAACTTTCCACTAACTCTCTTTTAAGTCTACTATTTTTCTTCTCTATTTGTGGCCATTCAATACACAAGTTGATTTTATTGTTGAATGCATATATTGACAAGAGTGAGAAAGGGAAAGACCTAAGTCAGGTGGTACAACGCCTATTGAAGAGGACGAAGATGGGGGAAGAGTTTGAAGAAGAAAAGGATGATTCTGAGCAGTAGGACAACAATAGTGTCGTAAATGACTTTTCTTTTTCCTCAACTTTCTTGATATGTTGTTTTCAAGTGTTGTTTGCTATACTTAATTTAAGGGTATGCTATGAACATCATGTTATTGCATCAGAAAGTTCAAGCTTTCTCAATTTTTGTCTAGCCAACATTACAATTTATCAATTATATTCAATATTAATTGCGTTATTCATGGTGAATAGACAAAGATACAACTTTATTATTGAAGAGAGATTTGTTTTTTTATAAATTGAAAGACAGATTTTATCATACTCTAAGAGGGTAACGGTAAATTATATCATTTTTTATAAGTGATTAATTAGTTGGTTAAATGGTATTAGTTTATGGTTAATTATAAGGATAGAGTGGTTAAATTAATTTGATGTTTGAAGATAAAAGATACTCTTTTTGCTTCATCGGAAAACAAGAATAGTACATCGTACCCTAATAAAAGTTTAGTATTTTTCTATTGTAACATCTATCTATCAATAAACTATATAAAAGTGAAGTTTTTGCAACTTTGAGGGTAAGATGGGAATTTAATAAATCAATGCACATGCAACAATAAAAAATTTACTAACCCTTGCGCTTCCACTTAGTTTTTTGGTAACTGTTTAGTTAATATTATTTACACATCAGATAAAAATAAAATATTAGTTAAGAAATTCCAAAAGACATGATAAATTTTCTTGAGGATTATAATATCGGTTACGGAATTTCACAAGACGTCGAAAATTATTATCAAATTTATACAATACATAAATAAATATTAATATTATTCTTTAGCAATTAATTTTGAAATTTTAAAATTAAATTTGATATGAATTTCATAAGATATTTTATTGGTGTTTAGTTAATATTATTTACATACTAATTAAAATGTTTAATATCAGTTACGGAAATCCATAGAATATGTATTATAATTTTATTAGGATTATAGAATATAATAAATAATATTATTATTATTAATCTATAAAAAAAATTGTTACAACAAAAAGAGTTGTAACCTTCCTAATCCATGTAGTTAATGAATGAGAAAATTAAATTAATAAATATAAAACAAATCCAAATATATTTATCCCATTATACTAATTATTGTCTTATTCTATTTTTTTCTTATATTTCGGGAAAGCCAGAGGGTCAATCAAAATGTCAAGTTACATTCTCAATGTTGTAATCATTTTATTTGCAAAAAAATATTAGTATAATCATTACTTATTCAATTTCTTTTATCAGCTCATATATAATATGAGAAAATGGAAGATACACCGTTGGTGTAAACATTTTTTTACACAAACATTCAATTGTTTTCTGTCACATCAGAAACTATAATTGTAATTTAATTAAAATAAATGAAAAATATAATCATTTATCCCACGTGGCATACAATAATTGGGTAACATTGAAAATGCACATCCATTAAACTCATATAACATTTCATCTCACTAAAATAAAAAATTAAATTGTTATATAAAAGACCAAATTAAATAGTTCAACATTGGGGTGGGATGGGTAGCTCACTTGGTGAGCTAAGGAAAATGATGGGTATTGAAGGGTGAAGGGCTAGAGGCAAACCCTGATGAAAGAACTAATTTACTAACAATTAACAACTAACATTTTCCTTTCAAAAAAAAAGTTCAACATTAAAATAAACGCAAAAAACATAAATTAGTATAATTATTACATTACTACAAAACAAATACAAACACATGTGACACACAAAAAAACACTACAACATTTAAGTTAACTTACATCTAAAATTAATTTTAATTTTTTAATTCATAACTTTGTTTTTATAAACCTAATAAAGATAACATTACTTTATTAAATTTTAACTCAATAAACATAAAGAATACCCCGTGCAACGCAGGGAAACAAAAGAAATTTTTTCCTCTAAGAAACTAAATTAGATAGTGCAACATTAAACACAAAGGCCAAGAATAAATAAAATAGTTGTTCTTCTACAAAATAAAAGCAAACACATTCTTCATTGAAAACAATTAAAAATTTGTGTTTTTTTATAATCAAAATTATTTTTGTCTTTTTAATTCATAAATTATTTTTAAATAAACATAACACAAATTTAAAATTTTCGTACAATAAATAAGAATTAAAATCTCCCTGCACGGGTAAAAGGACTAGTGAGAAATAAAAAAATAGTATTAACACTTTCACTTTTAGAATGGTAGGTATTACAGAAATTGTATTAAATATTTTTGGCCAAATTATAATTAAAATATAAATATAATACATACAATTGGGGGATGAGCCCAAACTCGACACTTGACCCCAAATCAAACAAACTGACAACCCAATGAGAGAAAAGGGTGGATAGTAGGGTTGGGCAATTGAAGGCTGTTGCTTTTGAAACCGGAATATACTCTTCACATTTTAGTATTCCAACTAAACTTTGACATCATTTGGTAAACTAGTTTTCAGTAACATTTTTTTTTTGAACTCTGTTTTCAGTAACTGGATAGGATAGAATATTGACTTGTGTATTGGCCCAATTAGAGTGGTGGTAGTCATGGAGTCTCATGTTGGGCTAAGTTAGAATTTTCCTTCACCTAGCTAGGCCCATTTGCTCAGGTGTCACCACTATATCTAAATGTCCAGCTAGTTACAAACTCAATATGACGTGTGCATCGCATAGGTAAATAAATCTACTAGTTAAATTATAAAGGATAAAACTAATATTATCATCCCCTTAACCTGTTTTCAACATCCCTGCACCGTGTTACTAAAATACTCGTGCGAAGTTACGATTCTAAAAATTTGATTCAGGTAAGTATTAGTATAAACATTAGTACTAGCTTCCTGAATAATCTAATTTCACTTAACAATGACCTCACCGATTATAATTTCAGGTAACTATATGTTTTGAAGTTATGAACCTGAAACTAATTTCAAGCAACAAGTTCTTTTCTGAATCTACTAATTTCAAGCAACAAGTTCATTTCTGAATCTAATTTCATGTAACAATTTGTTTATAAATTATATAACTTGAATAAAATTTCAAGTAGCAATTTGCCTCGAAATTTTTCATGTTCATGATTTCAGGAATTAGAAAAATATATTCCAGAAACTAGGGATGTAAATTTTTCATTCATGAGTTAGATTTAGGAATGGCTTAATTACAACTTTGGTCCTGACGTTTACCAATTCTACGATTTTAGTCCCCCACCTAATTTAATTACACTGATGGTCACTAACTTTGCTGATTGTCTGCAACGTTGGTCCTGTCGTTTATTTGTTAACGGAGAAGGCTTACATGGATGTCCAATTGGAGAGAGAAAGAAGGACTGAAGAGAGAGGGAAGCATGTGAGTTGCACGTGAGACCTGCAACGGTCATCTTCTACCTTCTTCCTCCTTAAAAAACAAAGCACCGTGAGGAAGATGTTTCGAAGCTTGAGATTGAGCGAAAAGGGAAGAGATAAAGAACGAGTCCCTGGAGGCGAGGAAGAAGGTTGAATCAGTTGCTGGTCTCTTTCTCTCTCCAATTCGACTTCCAAATTAGCTAAGTGACCATCCACGTAAACCTCATCCATTAACAAATAAACGGTAGGACCAACGTTGCAGACGGCCAGCAAAGTCAAGGACCATCTGTGTAATTAAATTAGGTGGGAGACTAAAATCATGGAATTGATAAACGTTAGGGACCAAAGTTGCAATTAAACCTTTAGGAATCTATTTTTTAAAATTACATTCCGGGGCGGAAACTAGTTCTCGAGATAGAAAATTTCCACAAAACATGTGGATCTATATATCTTGCACAAATTCAAGCTAAAACAATTGAAGAATCAGATTCACTAACACAATGATAGCATCATGGGGAATACTCGTAATAAAAAGGGGAAAACCTAATGATGATGTTAAGTTATAGAAGAAAATATGCTAAGTCCATGTACTAACTCCTATTTTTTTATTTTATAAGATGAAATGAATTAATGGGAGCACAAGGCTGTGCCCCAACGAGGAAGAAGCTAATCAAATGAAAGATTAGTCTACCAAGATAAATGCTAAATTCTAGTTGCACACAAAGAAAAACCAGAAATTGGATATCAACATTCAAGTCCCACATCAACAGCACACATGCTCCTACAGAGGACCTTTAGGGACAAGTCAATATGCTGCATATAGGCTCTAATCTCCAAGAAGTAATGAAACCCAACACCGTGTGTATGAAGTCAGATGCTGCCAAGCTTAAGGGAAACCTTTGTCATGTACTAACAACATCACGAACACAAGACACTACATAAATCAACATAAATCAGTATGGCAGCACTGCTAATTAAAGGTTATATCCCAGCAATTAAACCATGTTCAGGCCCTGCTACACAGCCACACTTTGCATAGGCCTTCCTCCAACCTCTTGTCCTTCTACTCTTGCAATGAATGAATACATGGAATAGGATCCATTCTACATTCCAATAGTGAGCTGCAGAATCCATCCAATTTTACTCCGGCCCAGTTCCAAGATCGAAGCTGGATCAACTCCATAACCGGTTCCTTACCGTGTAGAACTCGCCATTTTGAAACACAAGAGCATTTCTCACCAGCCACAATGTCTAAATGCATCTAACCAAATAGCTATTTCGCCCTTCCTCTGAACTTTGTTCCTGCCATGCCAGGAGCAAGGAGTGAAAGCACATACTATTAGGATATCATAACTAGTGCCCTCAAACATACTTTCATACAGACTCTCATTATGTTTGCTGGCAGTTTCATTAAACATAATTTCACTCAGTAACATACATCAGGGAGTGAAAGCATAGACTCTGTATACAAGGGCACTGCTGAATTTAGAGTACCAAAATTGATGCACTCTAGTTGTTGTTCTCCTTGTACTCCTTCATCACTATACTTTGTCAGTTTTAGTCCAGATAACATAACAATATCACCCCCTTTTGTAGAGCATAATGGGTAAAGGTGGTTCAAAGATATAACAAGAGTCTTAGCCCAAGATGATTGTACTTTGTATTTCTTCATAACCCATATTTCAATTGTATCTCTCCGCACAACCGATAGACTAAAAAATCCTCGATGCACCCACAAAGTAAAACACAAAAAATCATGGGCATAAAGATCAACAGGCCGGGGTATCTCTAAAAGTCTCTTTTCCATTAAATCAAAGGCAATGATAAAAAACGTTGTTCTACCAGCCACCCAGTTGCTACCCACCCAGTGAATGGCCTCGTTGAAGAGCAACCCAACACAAAGTTCAATATTGGTAAAGGTAGGTAAATCAACACCCTGAGTAGAGGTAGAGGTAAAGGAAGAAGGAAAATCAACACTCTCAGCATATTTCCACATATTAGCTCTGAATGAGAAAAACTGCACATCTGATAAGGATGTTTCTGTAATAGACACTCTGACCACCAAGTAGTCATCTTTTGATGAATGGTAACCAAATCCATATGCATGATTAATAACATTGGTGTCGTCAACAAGAGATAAAGGTATCGGTTTGTGGACATGTGTGGATGGATTCCACAGATAGAGACTTGTACCTCGATCACATCTCATTAGCAGAAAGCCTCTACACGAACCTAGAATCGAAGGGCAGGGATTCTTAAAATTATAATCATCATGGGGAGATGAAAAGTCATAATCTATTGGTTCAGAAATATGATCAGGGTGAAGTGATTCCTCTAACTCCACGGTTCGAATGCCATGAGGGGTAATGAACACGAGTCTCGGAGCAAGAGCAGCACGTTCAAAATGTGATGTTGCAAACTGGGGATCGGATATGAGAGACCGCCAAAACTTACACACAGCCTTGAAGCGTACAAGAGACTTCACCGGCAACCTCAACAGGATTTCAGTAATCAAATCATCACCCATTTGCTTCTAAAATAAGTAAATACAACAGAAAATTCAAAGCAATTCTTAGGTTTAGGTTTACGAGTGTGATCAAATAATTACTAACAACTGAAGAAGAGGGTCCGATTTACCTCCATGTGCCGGGGGAGAGAACTGGAGGAACGGCGGCGGACGCAAAACGCAGCGTTGCAGGGGAGGGAGGGAGCGAGCGAGCGAGTCTGAGCCTTCAGTTTGTTAATCATCAATTCAATTGGGTGGTGGCTGTGGCTGTGGCTGTGGCTGTGGCTGTTGTTTCTTTCCTGTGACTTGGTGTTTTGTTATGTGGTTGTGGTGTGTTTTTTCTTAGCTTGTAATTGTATCCACCCCTTTTTCTTTTTCTTTTTATTTTTTGCTTAGCTTTTCTTTTTACTACCCCGATATAGGAAGGATTTTGATGGTTATATCATCAAGTCTCATGTTAGGTCAAATTGGGGGTTTCCTTCACTCAAGGCCCATTAGCTTAGGTACCCACCTCTTCCCACTATATTTTTTTTCCACCTTATGTTAGATGGAACAATGTATGCAATTTCGCATCCTAATTTCTAAACCCCGAGAGTGTAAAATGTAAGATTTAATTCATGCTAGTGTACTATCTTGCACGCAATTTTTTGACAGAAGTGCGATTCATATTTCTAGAAGAGAGGTGGGTACAAACAAATGACAAAACGTGAAATTACATACATACTAATTAGATTACAATAAATGCTAAGTGGAGGAGATTAGGAGGCAGTTATAATTGTAAGTGGAGTCACTTGAACGAGATAAATGGCAGATGGTGTGTCATTGATGGCCGCATTCATGGAGGAAGTTAAGAGGTAGTTGTAATTGTAAGTAGAGGCCGTTGGAGGTGGATGTAGTTGAACGGGATAAATGGCATGAAAGTGTGTCACAGGAAAGTGATGAAGAGTTGAGGACACCACATCACATTAAGAAGAGAACATAACTGAACACTGATCACGCACTAGACAAATGAAAAACATGTGAAGCGATTGAACCTGAAAAGTCAAACAATGTATTAGTTTTACAAGCTGCTAGTATTTATTGAGTACAATAGAATAAGTTGTTGTTTAATTTGTAGATTCACACTCAAATCATGTCACAACCAACAATTCAGCTCACTCATTAGAGTAACTGATGTTGATACAAAAACACGTGGAGAACAAATAAAATCATGAAATAAGGGATTGCAGCAACATTTGGACAACTGAAATCATAGTTAAATGACTTTGGCAAGCTTACCTTGGTGTAATATCTACAACCCTCTGACCCTTCGGTAACAATTAAAAGCTTGAGGTTAGGGTGAAAAAGCTTCTTTAATACAACATTATCATCATAAGGATCATCACCACCAGAAGTCAAAAATGTGATCTCATCTTCACTTATCTGCGCATACATCATTTAGATCTATTAAGGGAAAAGGAAAATAAAAAAATGATGGAATGATGACTTTCTAAATGAAACAGGAGAATGAAAAAAATTGAAAACGAAACATTGTACAATGACTACTCCTACTATAGCATTTCATTCGTATATGAATAGTACTAAATTTAAAGCAGGCCTAGCCATTGAGTGTTATTGTTGAGCTCGCTCATTCCTTAACTTGTATCCATTGCTTTTCCTTTGGAAGCTCCTTGCCGCAGCGTGCAAGTGCCGAAATAAACTGCAACAATTAATAGCTAACAATCAGAACCAACTAGAGCGAACTAATTAACTTCTCTCATCAATAGTGAAATATATAGTAGGAGTAGCTAATTAATTGCAACTACTATCATCTTATTAAAAGACAAAAGAAAATAAAAGTAGCTAGCACACTTGTACCTTGTTGTCCCAAATTCAAATTGATTAGGTTGTGCATCATGCAAAACATGGAAGCTACAAGCAGTTGTACTAATAACAGAATTTGGAATTTGAAAATGATATAGTCTTTGGAATTAAAATTTTTTATTATTGTTTTAAGGTTTGTGGATAACCGTTTTACTTGATCATAGACAGTGGGGGATCTAGGACCTCGGGGTCAGGGGTTCAAATTTTTCAAATGAACATATCGATAAAAATATAATTAAAAACAACTATATTATGTTTTTTTGTAGAAAGTCGTGATTCTTAAATTGACACGACCCTTTTTGCAAATATGCTCTCTATGAGGATGATATGTTGTAATTCTTGGTCGTAATCCGATGGAAACTCATTTAGATTAACTTCAACATGTGGTGGTTGTTGTTGTGATGAGCTTGATCCACAATGCTCACTTGATGACCTTGCTCTCTTTACTAAAAATTTGTTCATGACCTTTATAAAATTAAAAACATACCAATACCATAATCAGGTTCGTTCAGGTTTAATTGTTGGCCTACTGAAATCAGCAATTGCGTGGGTTGAAACTCCCCAAGTCTCTTCGTCATCTTCCCTCATTCTGGCATTACCAGCTGTTTTAGATGCTTTACAGACTACAGATTGAAACGCCCAGCTCCTCCTAACCTGTAAGCAACAATTTTCTCCTATAAATTCACCTATCTACCAAGTTTATTTTCGTGTGCTTCCTCCTGTGCATTGAACTGAAATTTGTCTAATAGGTTTGGGCAGAAAAATGCTGCAGATTTTGTCTAATTTGTCGTTGGCTATTGGGGAGATGTTCCTCATTGCTTTTCTAATGGGTTTAGGTAGGTGCTCAAGTCTTATCCTCTTCTCTATTTCTCTGTGTGACTGTGTCTGAATGAATTTTAATCAATTGTTTTTATCTTTTGTAGTTTCCAAATTTTTACATAGTAGTTTCAGTGTGTGTTTGGTTCCATGTTTGGAAGCCTTGTAATTAATTCTCACATGACCGGAATCACTTTTAAGTGGTTATATATATGTTTGGCAACCGACTAAGAGAACTGATTTTAATCCAAAAATCAATTCTGCAATAAGTTAGAGATAGTAGTTTCTACAGTAATCAACTGTGGGATTTTGTAACTGAATTTCACTACATTACCCTATAGAAATTACTTTTCCCGTAAACAACATAAATCACTTCACTCTCATCTCACTATATCTCACTTTTACCACAAGCAATTTTTTCAAAATCAATTCTGGCAATGTTTATTCAAACATGCACTTAGAAAGCTGTTCATGGGGGTCATTTTAATTTCTTAAGTATTTTGAGCATAGGATATAAAAAATTTTAGGACTTTGAGAAAATTAGATTTATATATATCTCATGCCCAATTATTATCTTATAGATAAGTTTTGAAGTTCCGGGGGAATAAAAATGTGTACCAATATTTAGAAGATAGATGCTTATGTCAAAGCTCCTGAAGTTTGTATGTGAATGTAGTATGACAAAAGAGATGTTATTTGGGCTTTTCTATTCAATCATTTAAATTTGTTTGTGCCTGCAAATGTGCTTTAACATACACAATAACTAAAACCAGGCACTTTTATTGATCAAGGTGAGTCTCCTGACCATTATTTCCAGAAGTGCCCTGAAGATCACCCTGTGCTTAGATTTTTCACTTGGAGATGGGTTCTTGATCTTGGTTTTGATCACATGTTTTCATCTCCTATATTTCTGGGGATGTTGGCTCTCCTGGGTGCATCCCTTATGGCCTACACTTACACAACACAAATCCCACTAATCAAGGTTGCAAGAAGGTTCAGTTTCGATTAGTTCTGTTTGTCAATTTTCTGTATTAGTCAAATTCTTGATCACTGAAGGCAGAGTTTGTTTCATAGATGATCATTTTTGCACTCTGCTGAGGCTATCCTCAAGCAGGAATTTTCAGAATCGTTGCTGAGAGCATCAATCGAAGATGTTGGCACTCTATTAATGGGAGCTGGACATGAGGTTATATTGCCATGGCTCATGCTTATCTGTCTTTTCCTTTTCTATATATCCTTAAGAATCATAGATTGCCTAGGACACATATTTAGGACATATATTAATGTGCTTTCTAGATGTTGTGTATGCTTTTCCACTCTTGGAACTGGTAATTGTTTTTTCCATTGTTCATTATGGTCTGCTCACATGGGTACATACAACTACATGTACAAGGCATTTTATATCAAAAAAATAAAAATAAAGTGGCTTCAAGATCTTGCTGGAGTTCTTTCTTTCCGTGGTAACTTGATGGTATGTGTTTATTAATTGCCCCTTTGTTTGTGTGGTTTCTCATCCTTGGGTTCTTCATTCAGTTTCATTAGTAGTTTTGCTTTCTCCTGTTGTATTGATTCTCTCACTGGGTTTTTCATCATGTGCCCTCTCTCATTCTTCTTTTCTCTCTTTTAAAGAGACAAAAATTACCATCTTTAATCTTCTATCCTTTATTTTCAAATCCCAATTAAAGAGACAAGATATATGGTTCTATTGTGATATCTTTTACACACTAAAGAATAAGTAGATTTACAAACATTAGATAAATAAAGGATCAAGAAACCTAACAAAGCAATTAACTAATTTGATTTTGTAACCGAAAATTATATCACAAGTCACAACATATTATAACTGAATTTTGAGTGACTATGTGCTACATGAAGCTCAAAACAGTAAAATTAATTTATAAGATATTGGCTTTTGTTTGTGTTTCGTGAGAGCTGTCTGTGTTCTATTCTCTGGAGTTCTGTGAGCTTTTGCAAATCTGGTTGTCTATGTGGCTTTTTGGTGGGTGTGTGGGGGGCTGTTGGTCTGGGTAGTTTAAGCTTCCATGTGATATTTATTGATCTAGGATAGTTGTTTAGCTCAACTTTTTTCTGTTATTTAAGTGTATATAAGATTGACTCTATTGCTGATGTTAGTTTTGTAAATCTTCATTTCCTAATTTCTATGTCTATATATTAATTTCCTAATTAATTTTACCGTGTATACTTAGTAGTAACTTGACATCATTCTTTGATCTCATTGATTGCCATGATTCTATCTCTCTTTAGATAGGGGTTCTCTTTCACCAATGTTATAGTATGACCATCCTTAATGCTAGTGGATAGTAGTAAAAAGGGAAACTTTGTTTCTAATGTCTATGTCTATATATTCACTTCTTTATGTCTTTATTGTGTATATATTGTGTGTATTGTGTATATTACTGTGCATACTATGTGTTATTGCATATGTTATGGAATGGACATTAGAACATGCTTATCTTTGCAGTATTTGGTGATGTAGGTTGTACAATACGCTAAAATGAAAAGTTGTACATACTTTACCAAAGTGTTTTAGAATTTTAGCATATATCTGTTGTTTGGTTGCATGTCCCTTGATTCCCTTCCCAACATAGAGCAGTTAGGATTCATAAGTAACCATGTTCCTAATTATAAAGTCCCATTCAATAATTTATGTCATTTTTTATTCACTATTTTTCTCACCTATGTGATCATTAAAGTTTGTATATTGTCTCCCTCCACCATTTATTCGAAATAGTCTGATTTGTATATATAGCCCACTACAATTGCCATCTTCAATGAATTTTTAGGAACAACATGTTTTTTTAATTTCTATCATGGAACAAGCCAAACTGTCAAGCCTCCCAGAAGGAGGGAAATGCTTTATGGAACCACTTTACCATGATGGGGTACGATCTCCTCATTTTATCAAATATTTAATGGCATCTTTTTTTGTTTATTCCTGACTATTACTATTGCTTTTATGTAGGAGTACATTATCCTTTCTAAGTAGTTTGTCAGAGAGTTTCCAGACATTAAGCTCTTTGCCAGAGATCATCTTTGTGACCCAGCAGTTAATATTTTTGAACCTCAAGTCAAAACTGTTTCTAAACAGGTACATCTTAAAGGTGGATTAGAGCAGATTCGAGCAACACACCAAATTGATCTATCTGCCACGTTTCATTTCACATACATTTGTCAAGGGTGCTTTAATATCAGAATCTTTTTTTGATGATGACAATGAGGTGGACTTTGAAGGCCAAGAGGAGCAGCATCCCAACAATGAAGGAGAGTTCATTTGGTTTCCTGAAATCACTCATGCACTCGCCGCTGGTGGTCAAACATTGGTATTATTCTGTTCACAACTTCTCCATATTTATAACAGATTTAAGTACTCATTTTTTAGGTAATTTTTTTAATTTATGTAGCTCATTCCTGCTGGGGTTGTTACTAAGCATCTCGAGCACCGACCTTCTGCATTGAACATGATATTGCTTAATGGGATTACTGAGGTGTGGGAGCCGAGATGGGCCAAGGATAGGCCTCGGAAGCGTGTTTTTGCCACACGCTGGTATCAATTCTGCAGGGGTGAAGTTTGAATTTTAAGGATCAATTGCTTTTCTTCAAGATGCAACAAGAAGACACCTACAAAGTTGTGGTCCATCGGAAATAAAGGGTGATTTGTTGAAGTGTTGGTTGATTAATTTTCCGTGTGCTGTTTTCTCATTTGAAGGATTTTGGAAGATTAACTTGATTTTTCTTACTTGACTAAGGACACTTTATCAAATAGGAGCTATGAATTTATAGTTTGTTTTGTTATGCCTTTTGTCATTGCTATTAATCCAATTTAGGTAGATGATCCTTAAAGGATTGCGAATTGGAATTAGAAAAAGCGGCAAGCCAACTTCACCATCTATTCTAGAACATTTATATAAATACTCAATTGTTCCATTATTGGCTTATCTAATGTAATTTTATTTTTTACATATACTTTCCTCTCACCTCTCCTTCTCACATAGTTTGGATTTCATATTGTAAAATGTTTATTGTTGATTAAATTTTCATAAAGTTCATCATTTTCTATTAACTTGCAGCAATTCCACATAATCTGCATCGTATGACTTACTAACGGACTATATTAGGTGTATTTTTAGTCTAAGCTTTTTTGAAAGGTTGTAATCCGATCACATCACTGATTATGTCGACACTCTGTACCGCGACACACAAATTTGATACATGAATGATTATCATAATTATTCTAATGAAAGACATCATGCTCACGGAGATATCTAAAGATTTTTAATTTCGCCGTTAGTAACGCTAAGTAAACATGGATTTTTTATTTACGAATGTATATACAGTCAATTGTTATACGGTTCTATTAGATCTTAACCTAAAAAAATTTGGTATAATAAAGACACCGTGCATAGCACGGGTCACAATCCTAGTACAGACCAACAACTCTATCATTTCCTCTGTTTTAGAATGCACTTTAGGTCTTAATATAAACAATAACTGTTGTTTGAGAAGAACATTCACAAGTCCTTCAAATCAGCATTTCAAGTTTTCCACATATATGCATATGAAGGAATGATATCTATATGTGCAGTAAAAAAGAAAATGACCCAAGATTTAAAGAGGATGACCCAAGTAGAAAAATAAAATTGACCCAAGAACCTTCACGATCAATGAGAAGCTTTTTGGGGGAAAAGTTTAATACACTAAATACAATTAATAATGATGGCACTCAAGTCAGTATATGATTCTTAGAAGGGGTATATACAACATTTGATCACTAATTTATGAAGAATTAGGGAAAAAAATAAACACCTTACCCAGTACGTAACTCTCTGAAAGAGAAAGGAGAAACATAGATACGAAGATAGAGAGGCACAGTCGCAGAGGCGCGGCTGGATTGGTGGTGGCATGGTGGTGGTCAGTGGCGGAACTTCACATAAATATTTGAAGGGGCCAAAATTTTGAGCAAATTAAAATATTAAGTTTCATATACTGAAAAAAATTAGTAAAAGAAAAGGAAAGTAACCCAAACATTCAAAAAGATAAATAATAAATGTAATATATAATAAAAGAAAGAGATAAAAAAAATAGTTTATATTATATGTTGGTATTATTAGTATGCTTAAGTATCATCATTAAAAAAAATATTTAGGACCAAAATAGCTAGAACCTAGAATCATGAGAGGCAAAGTCATGATTTACAATTTCACTTTTCATTATCAAGAATAATATTTTTTTAAAAGGGAAAAGAGGTTTACTTTGCGTTTAGGTCAGATAGATTGCACGAACATCAAGAACAGTAAAAGAGATAGGAGGCATAGTGGTAGAAGGTTGCATCCTTAATGGGCTTCTAAAGTTGCATCTCTTATGAGCCTCAAGTAACTAGTTAATTATAATGTTATTACTATTTATAGTTTGTCATTTAGATCCATATTCTAGAATATTCTATTACTTAGGATTGTGCCACATGTAAGGTCACTATTAATTCCTTAGAGTAGACAATTAGTATAAGTTGTATTGCTTTTCTTATGAAATGATAACAAGAAAATTGACAAAGTTTTATTTTATCTTCTTTTCTAAGTTTTTCTTTTGATTTTCTTCTTTTGATTTTACTTGGTAGAGTTTCTCTCTAGCACATAGCCTGTCACCTAGCATTTGAAACGTGTGACTCTAAACGGTAAGAAATGGTAGCTTTGAATTATTTTATCATTATTTATTAAAGGTAAATTAGCCGAAAGTATTACTATCAAACACCATTTTCGGTTGTGTGAGCTTTCGTTCCTTCACCTGTTCTATGAGCGAAGAGAGAAAGACAAAGATCCACTGTGTTGTAGGAAGACTAAAAGTTTATGTATGTGTGAGAGAGAGAAAGTGGAGTCTTTGGTGCAAATTTAAATTCTCAGGGGTTCAAAAAAAAAACTATACTAGAGGGTATGTGGTTTTTTTTTCCTGGGGAATTGAACCCCCTCACTACTATGTTGGTCCGCCCCTAATCATGGAAAGAGTACGTGGCAATCAAATTAATATATTTTTTACTTCTTGCTTATTTTATGTTACTGGTATAGCGTCCTCGAAAGATAGCTCAAGTGGTAAGAGTTAGGGACATAAGGGTTGGGTGGGGTGAGGGTGAAGGGTCCCGGGTTCGAACCCGGAGGAGGGACTAATTTACTAACATTTCTAACAACTAACATTTGCCTATCAAAAAAAAAAAAACGTAACTAGTATAGCATTAATTTTCTTTTTTGCTCCCACATCTAATTTATAACCGTTGTATAATTAAAAAAATTAAAAATTAAAACCAGTTTTAGTTTTCCAAATTTTCAAAACTTAAAATTCACAACCACCCCGAACAGGGCCAAACTTCTTGCTAGACTTAAAAAACAAGAGTCGAAATCATTTCACAACAAATGGAGACATTATATAAGGACAAAAGATCTTAATTGATCTCCGGCATAAAATTTGCGGGTTTATTAGCCAAGGTTAAAAATCACAACAAACGTTTTTTTTTTGTACATTTCACGTTTTTAAGCTAAACACGTATGTCAAGCATATAATGCGTTAAAGTTTTGTATAAGGAGTCAATTTAGATAGTTAGATACTACATAAATTTCAACAACAACAAAAATCCTACTAATTGAGGTTAGCTATACGGATCACGCTACGTGATTACGCTCGATCAAGAACAGTAAATTATGAAGGATACTAATGAGGCCACCTTTAACAATATCTTCCCATGTTACTTTTGCTCTCCCTCTACCTCTCTTCACATAACTAAAAGCCATGTTATCAACCATTCTCGCGGGGGCATTCGTAGGTCTTAACTTTGTACATGTTCATATTACCTTGACCAGTTTACCGTAAGCTTCTCCACGGTAGGCTTCACTCCAATATCTTATCTAATACGCTCATTTCGAATCTTATCTTTTCCAGTGTGTCCACTCATCCATCTTAACGTTCTTTACTAATATTCCAACTTTTCTCTCATGTTGTCTCGTTAAAACTGTATATTCGCTACCATAAAGTATAGCAGATCTTAAAGCGGTTCTAAACGGAAATAGAAAGTTTTATTAACATATGCAAAAGTTGGAGATACCATGATCCATGCATGCATGAACCATCTCTCTCGAATTCAAAGATGGTTTGTTGAGTTTTTTTTTTTCTTTTCAAAATTAATAGTATAACTAAGAGAGAGCATCTTCCAACTACGAGGCGGGATGCCAGTGACGGTAAAAAAGATCTGGCGGTTTGGAAAAACTGCAATAACCGACACAAAATTTGGATGTTTATTGCTGGAGATTTTAAATCCCACTATTTTTTTTGCTCTCTACATTTTTCCAATAAACGTGTATGTTGAGCATATATCGCCCGCCTTAAGGGGTACATGAACTCATTGTAGATAGTTAGATACTGCATAAATTTTAATAACAATAACATAAGTCTCATTCACTAAGTCGGGTCGACTATGTGGATCACACTACAACGTCATTAAACTCAGTCGAAAACACTGAGTTGTAAGGGATACTATTGATAATGAGATAACCTTTAACAATATTATCCCATGTTCTTTTTGGTATCTCTCTACCTCTATTCGCATGAATAAAAACCATGTTATCAACTATTTTCACAGGTGCATCCAAAGGTCTTCTTTGTACATATCCAAACTATTTTAATTATTTTTTGCCAGTTTCTCCACAATAGGCGCCACTCCAATATCTTCTATATTCCGCTCAACCTGTATTTTATTATTTCTAATGTGTCCAGTCATCCATCTTAACGTTCTCATTTCTACCACTCCAACTTTCTTTCATGTTATATCGTTAAAACTCAACATTCGCAACCGTAAGCTTTGTTGGGTTGCGAATGTTGGGTTTTATTCCATGTCTTATTATAGTTTGTTGGGTTTTTTAGAAATTAAGTAACCCATGGGCTCATTCACTAGCCCATGGGCTAAGCAGGCAGAGGCAGGCCACAAGAAATGATGGTGCTAGTTTAATCCAAAGCCCATTCCGCGAAACCCAGTAAGAACTCATTTTCTGCTTTTATTTCCTTACCGGTGGTGACTTCGCTCCATCTTCTTTCTCCGTTCACCGCCACTTCCCCACCGGCAACCGCCACTTCACAGATCTCCGCCACTCTCCGTCAGCCGCAACCGCCACTCCCTACTCCACACTGAACTATAAACTCGAAGTACTAGATCCGCAGAAGAAGAAGAAGAAGAATCTCTAGAGCTATCGAATCATCTTCACTATGAGAAGGTAGGTAGAGTTTACATAACACCTTGATTTCGATTTTCAAACACTGACAATGTTATCGATCGCAATGCAGAGCTGGACTTCGCAGGCAGCATGGCACGCACGGCGGTTTCAAGGGGATGATTGTGAAGCTTTCAATTGCTGCTCTCGTTCTCTTGATCTGCACCCTCTCGTTCTTCTTCTCGTCAAGTGGAACCGCAAACGTTCAATCCAATTATCGCACCGAGGTTCGTTCAACGTTCCTAGTTCAAATCTCTGGACAATTTTCTGTGATTCGAAATCTGGTTTCAATTTTCATTTGTGGTTGAACAGATCCGTTTGGAAGAACTATGGATCAATGCTGATTCCGGTGGTTGGCGACCGTCATCGGCACCGAGGACTCATTGGCCCCGTATCTATCTCTTCTTGTAGAATTGTAGTTACAGTCTGTTTCTGATGCAAGAGTTTTCAATTCAGTGTAGATTTTCAGTTCCACAACTTTCTGATGATTTGTTGTTTTCTTTGGTGTGTTTGTTCTCAGCTCCTCTAAGCAAGACCAATGGCTATTTGCGTGTTCGATGTAACGGTGGCCTAAATCAGCAGCGCAGCGCGGTTTGTACCTTTTCCCTCACACCGTAAACTGTGGTGGATTTTTGAGAGTATAGGGGTTTTTTTTGTTTTTATGCTTTGAATCTGTGCATTCATTCGAACTGCGAAGTATTTGCTTTATGTGTGCTTATGAAGCTGGGTGAATCTAGTGCTGTTGTTAAGATGGGGCTTCACTGTATGTATGTATGGTGGTATGGTGCTATTCTGTGTGTATTGATACATCTGTATTTCAATGCTGTAGATATCTAATGCTGTTCTTGCTGCACGAATCATGAACGCTACACTAGTATTGCCTGAGTTGGATGCAAACTCCTTTTGGCATGATGACAGGTAACTTGTCTTGAGATTTTAATTCTCAACTGACTTCTGAACTGCGGAAACCATTTATCAAATTCTGGATTCGGAAAAAAATGGAAAAAGATGAAGAAGCTATTTCTTGAAAACATATGTCGATTGTTCAATTTGAATGTGATTGTGAATCAATATTCAATGATTTACTTGAGAAAGTTATATTACTATATTTAGACTTAGGCATCTATGAACATATTTAAGAAAAAAATTACTCTCTGTGTAATGAATGTGGTGACTTTTCTATTGATTTTATAAATTGAAAATGCTTTTATATATCTTTATATATTATTATTGAAACTTGAATTCCTTATTAACTTGCGTTTTTAATTTAACTCTATCCTGTCTTGTTAGGGCATCTACTAACAAGACCCTTATTGGTATATTTGTTTTTATTTTACTGCAAGACGGAGAATGGGTAGTGTATTGATTTTCCCATGTAAATTTGAATGATAGTATCTGGTTAAGTTCTTATATATGTGATAGCAAGTTATCGTTGGAGTTCCTTCTTTCAGAACTATGTAAGGATGTCATCTCATTAGAAGTTAAGAACAGACTGAGTGCATTTTTCTGAGAAATGAATTGATATTGTTACCTTATGTTTTCTACCTTTTCATCCTCTTAGCAGGGTATCAAAGTCTTGTAATTTTCTAAAAACCAGCATTGGTTGCATGCTTATTTATCAGCTGTATTATTGAGTTGGATGTTCATTAATTTTCTTTAAACTTCTCTCATAGAACACCGAAATGAGTTGGATCTATTTTTAGCAACCACAATCCACATACAGCATATTTCACATAAATTTCAGAGCAAGTTTCTAAAATTTACTTGTTTGTGTTTTGCACCCTTTGATAGTTAGAACTTTGAGTCTTATTCTGCTTTTAGAGAAGAGGCACCTGTAATGCATGTGTGAAGTTTTTTTTTGTATGTCACTTTTCTTTTATTTTTTAACTGTCTTATATAGTTGTTGTTTTTCAAAAGTTACTTAAAACTAGTAGTAATTGTAAGTGGTGGGCGGTTGTGGCCAATTTGCATGATCAGTTCTTCTCCTTTTTTGTTACAATAACAACATTACAACAACCAAAGCCTTTTCGGACTAGGTATGGTTGGCTGCATGTATCAAATGACACCATAATGTCCTATCATAAATCATGTATATTGCAAGACCATTTAAATTCGAAACTTTCTTAATAGTTTGACCTATAATTTTCCTTAATCTCCCTCTCCATGTAATTATTAGAGTATCCTCATTTGGTCTATCATCATTTGTTAAAACAAAACTTTGCAATTTTTAGAAACGTATAAAAGGAACAATGGAGAACTCCCTTTGTATGATTGTACTGATTCTGGTTTAATTGTTTGTTAATTTGTGATGAACCAGTGCCACTCTACACTATAATAAATCTTTTTTTATGCAGTGGTTTCCATGGTATCTATGATGTTGAGCACTTCATCAGGACATTGAGGTATGACGTAAATATTGTTGAAAGCATTCCGGAAAGTGAAAAAAATGGCAAAAAGAAGAAAATAAAGGCATTTCAGGTATCTTATTAGAATTTGGAAATTGACGAGAAGTTTGAAATTACTTCAATTTCCTGGATAACATGTTCAGATGTTATTTCGTCACAGATTCGGCCCCCTAGAGATGCTCCTATCAGTTGGTATACTACCGATGCTCTCAAGAAAATGAAGGAACACGGTGCCATCTATCTGACTCCCTTCTCACATCGCTTAGCTGAAGAAATTGACATTCCTGAGTTCCAGAGGTTGAGGTGTAGAGTTAACTATCATGCTTTGAGATTCAAGCCACATATTATGAAGTTAAGTCAATCAATAGTTGATAAGCTACGTGCACAAGGGCCCTTCATGTCCATACATCTTCGATTTGAGATGGATATGTTGGCATTTGCTGGGTAAGTTATCTGGTTTGCATGCGTGTTTACATCAATTGAGATATAGACATTGCATAAAAGAACCTAAGTCTAGCTTTCTGAAACGGTTGGCCTGATTTGTCATTCCAAAGCTGATGCCCATCACCATGTTGCAACTAACACACAGGCCAGCATATAAAATACTGTTCCGATTGGATCATTTTCTTGGTTTTGACATACACCTGATCAATAGGTTATCAAAGCTAGGTTTTAAGTGTGTCCCAGTTGAAGAGTTGTGGTGCATTTATATGTGAAAGAAACTGATTGGTTGCTTTTCCAGTGATCACTTCTAGTGCATTGCATATTTATTATTTATTAATTTTGCTTATTCATTAAATTCGTAGATATGCACCTGGGACACCTTCCTTTATCTCTTGAGTGCTTGACAGTTTTTGTATAAGCATGGAGTCATGTACTGCTGCAAGTGCTGCTCGTAGAGTAGAATCTGTTTTTTCGGTGGATAAATGAACTCAAATTTTTATTTAAATCATAACGGAATGCTTATTTTCTAAATTCCGCTTGTTGAATTTGAATGTGGTTGTAGATGCTTTGATATATTTACGCCTGAGGAGCAAAAGATTCTGAAGCAGTATCGAAAAGAAAATTTTGCACCCAAAAGGCTTATCTATAATGAAAGAAGGGCCATTGGAAAGTGCCCATTGACACCTGAGGAGGTAAAGGATAGTTTCTCCCTGGCTGTCTTTTATTTGTTTCTCAATGTTTGGCATAGGGCCTAACCTTTACATGCGTGCTGGTGATCACAAATTTCAAATTTGTTGAAAATGAAAATTATGATATCAATGATTTAATTTGATGCACATTGATGTGCTTTCATTGTAGGTTGGTCTTATTTTGCGCGCATTGGGTTTTGACAACTCTACCAGGATATATCTAGCAGCTGGTGAATTGTTTGGTGGGGATCGGTTTATGAACCCATTTCGAAGTTTGTTCCCTCGACTTGAGAATCATTCTTCTGTAGAACCCTCTGAAGAGCTTGCTGAGAACACTAGGGGATTGGCAGGTTCTGCTGTGGATTACATGGTCTGCCTTCTTTCTGACATTTTCATGCCAACATATGATGGCCCAAGCAACTTTGCAAACAACCTCCTCGGGCATCGCCTTTATTACGGCTTCCGGACCGTGATCAGACCTGATAGAAAAGCTCTTGCTCCCATCTTCATTGATAGGGAGAATGGACGGGCGGCTGGTTTTGAGGAAGCTGTTAGGAAAGTCATGCTGACAACAAACTTTGGTGAACCTCATAAGCGTGTTAATCCAGAGTCTTTCTACACAAATTCTTGGCCTGAATGCTTCTGCAAAACATCTGCAGAGAACCCTGCAGACAAATGTCCACCAAATGATATTTTAAATACTATGGACAACGAACTGGAGAAGGCTGCAACAGATGCAAATGCTACCATATCTTGAGCAGAAATAGAAGTTACTCGTGGCTTTGGGTTTATGGTTCTTTCACTCTGCAGTGATGAATTGATGGGGGCCAAATTGAAAAGTAATGAGCTCCAAATGCCGGATCCAGATTTTCAGGTGATATTTTTGTCTCAAAATTTTGCCTACTGAGGGCATTCGTTAGTTTCGTGTATACAATAGAAGGAAGATCACACAGATTGAATGGAAAACCGGCAATGTGACTGGAGTTATCTTGTTTAGGGGAAAAGCTAACTGTAAAAGGGAACAGTCCTTCCACTATATACTAGCGGGAGCATGGCACTTCTAGTTACCCGAAGAATGTTGGAAACTGGCAGATTTATGTTAGATACGTAGAGTACTGAACAGTAACAGGTGTGTTAAATTTATGATTTGTCTTATTAATATTTTTTTTGGGGGTTGGGGTAGGAAAGACGATGTTCAAGTATTTCCACAAGTTTTTATTACCATGAGATCAAAGTTCACATTCTAATTATGTCAGACTCATAGTGGATAGTTTTTGGAAAATTCTTCAATAGATTGATGTCATTCAATATATTTTTTTTAAATGATGTCATTCAATGTTAGAAAAGTATATAATCTGCTACTGTTTAATTGGACAACTTGATGGAAAGTAAACAAGAAATTTGTGGCTTGTATGATTCATTTCTCATTTTTTGGATTTATAAATGAGTTTTAGAAACAATTTTTAATTTTTTAAAGAAATGACAAAAACTTGTATTAAATTACCACAGTTTTAGTTAGATTAATGATGTTTAAGATAAACGAGTTCAAAAAAAATGATATTTAAGATAAATGGAATTTCTAATCCACTTATGTTAATTATGGACTAGTCCATTTGACCAATTGCCCGAGGGCTAGGTTATTTTCGCAAATTGTTAGCCCATAGAGCAGCTCAATCCAACCTTTTGGCGCAAGAAATTTTATCTTTGTTGTCCACTTGTAGAATGTGAAGGTTAGTGTTCATTAAATATGAATGACATTTAAAAACGATAGAAATACAATCTTCATCTAATACACCTTTTTATGATTGGGTAAAATTCTTGCGAGCTCCACCGCTCAAACACATGATAATTTGGTAAGATATATAAATTTCACCTAATAATGAAAATGTGTTGAAAAGAACATATATTATATATGATTAATATGTCCATATAAGATGTGAAATATGCATTCGATGGTGAAATGAAATTGGGAATTAATGGATAAATTGTTTGATGAATAAAACAAAAAGGCCAAATAAGAAAATCAATCTAAGAAACAGAACCAAGCTTTATTTTTCTTTGTTTCCGCATCGCGAGAATCAATAATGTTTGTAAACCGTTCTTTTAGCTTGCAAACCAACAATGTTTGTTATACGAATAAGTGTAAGTGTGTGTTTAGTTTTCAATTTAAACGTGTTTCACGTTTGATTAAAAACACAAATTCTAATGTGCTAACGTGAAAGTGTGTGTTTGAATTTCAGTTTGCCAAACAGAGTTTGAGTCAATGTGAGTTTGCAAAACAGAGTTTGGATGAATGTGAGTTTGTGGTAATGTGATTTATGTTTGGATACTTTTATTTTAAAAGTAAGTTAGATAAATTAATTTTGTTTGGATAATATTAACCAAAAGCACTTTCATAGTGTATAATTACTATAAAACTTCAATATCAATGTACCAACCAACTTTCATCCAAAGTAGAAGTGAGGATCGAGTGGAGTTGACTGAAAGTGGGTTTTGGACACAAAGTGGGTTAAGGTGAATGTGGGTTGGAGCAATCCAAACATAGTGGCACATTGTTCAATGCACCCCAAACCCACATTGAGGTGCCCACACAGAAAAACAAACATAGCCAAAGTAATTCGTAGATTCTATTAAATTGAAAGTGCTTTCGAATGATCTCAACAGAAATCCAAAGACCAAACACACCCTAAATCTTACAAGAACAGAAAAAAGAAAATGAAAAAAAAGAACACTTGACATTCACCACGTGAATCTCAAGATAAGTGTCCCCAGTTACACACGTGGCACCTGTGTTTCCTTTCCACCACAGCTTCCTCTGTTCTGTCTGTGACTCATCACATAGACACACACACACACTCTTGCTCACAGTGTCAGTGAGAGAGAGAGAGAGAGAGAGAGCATTTCTGAATTCTCATCATCATCATCATCATCATCATCATCAATGGCTTTCTCTTCTTCCTCTAGGCTTGACCACTTCAACATCATCTCTGCATTCAAACCTCAAAATTCCATTCTCCCACCATCACTCAAACCTTCCTCGTACCTCCCCTCTTCTTCCTTCAAATTTCGAAACCTGCTTCCATTCAGAATCCGCTATGCTTCAACCATCAGAGCCACTTCTTCATCGTCATCACCCTCTTCTCCTTCCACCACCATTGACCAATCTGATGATGGCATTAAGGTTACTTTCTTTCTTCCTTCTTTCATCATCACCCTCTTTTCTCTTCTTCTGTTCTGAGTTCTGAGTTCTGACCCTTTTCCCTTGTTGCCCAAGATTAATTCGATTCCAACCAAACCCATCGAAGGACAAAAAACTGGTACCAGTGGGCTGAGAAAGAAGGTAACTTGCTAAATTCTCTCTCACTTGACATGTGCGGTTTCATTTGCTCTGTTGTTTTTGTAGCTCCATCAGACCTATCATGCTTTGATCAAAATGCTGACAAATTATGGATTTTGTCAGTGATCATTGATGAGGAGAGAGCGAAAGTTTATGATTGATAGCATTTTTACACTTCAGAATAGCATCGAATAAAATTGAAATGCTGGGTTTGTTTTATTTATTTTTGTATGGTTAAGGGAATTAATTAAGAAACATAAATAGAAACATAAATTGTTTGTTTCAAAAGCATAGTTGAGGAAGCACTACTTTTCCACTAGTGCTTACTGTTTCTGATGCCTTAACCACTGCCTTGGAGCACTCCAACACTGGCTGGCATTTTCTCCTTATGTCATTTTCACACTACCTTATGGTAATTACTTATTAGTGAGTCATGCTTAGCTTAGCTAGTTGGTAACTTGCTATGCTGTTTAGATAGTTTTTTATGTGTCAATAATTTTTTCTTTTCATCATTGTATAGCATATAAGCAAACAGTTATAAGCAAGTATTGACATTTGAGCAAACAGTTATAAGCAAGTATTGACATTGGAGCAAGCAGTTATTACTTATAAGCAAGTATTGACATTTGATAGATGTAACACTAGGTGAAGAGTTGGTAATGTGGAAGTAGTAATTTTCCTTATAATTATATGCATACTTGTTTTGTAGGTGAAAGTGTTTATGGAAGAAAATTACCTTGCGAATTGGATCCAGGTTTGTAGATTTCCTTTCAATAGATGATTGCATGATTTGTGGATTTTACTTTGCATGTTAGTGGATATTCTGTGCATCTGCAGGCACTGTTCAATTCATTGCCTCCAGAAGATTACAAGAATGGTGTGTTGGTGTTGGGAGGTGATGGTCGATACTTTAATAAGGAAGCTGCGCAGGTCGACCTTTTTGAATATATTAGATCTTGTACTAATAAAATTACTCTGATTCTGATTTGTTCTGCTGGCTTTTGTATTGCAGATAATAATCAAAATCGCTGCTGGAAATGGTGTTGGAAAAATTCTGGTTGGAAAGTAAGCATCTTAATCAGTTGATTTTTCCTATTAATTTTGCTGTAACAAATGGGAGGAGTAATGTAAATCAATTGATTTTGGCCAAAATCACTTGTGCTATGGTATTATCATTATTCATTGCATTCTTCTTGATAGAAATTGAGTATACTTTTTCTTTTCTAATGCAGGGAAGGTGTATTGTCAACACCAGCCGTCTCTGCTGTTATAAGGAAGAGGAAGGCAAGCCAGACAAACTCCTTTTTGGCATATATGGCTAGCACAGCATTTTCAGCTCACTTGCTCTTTTCTTATCTTTCCCTTATACTTTAATAGGCAAATGGTGGATTTATTATGAGTGCAAGCCATAATCCTGGTGGGCCTGAATATGATTGGGGTATTAAGGTAAAGTTTTCTAACTCTCTTTCATTTAATGGTTATGATCAATTGTGCATTGACTAGTGCTGATAGGTTGTGCTCCTAAACTGACTGGTATTTTTTTAACTTCGGTGAGGACATTGATTGATACCTTGGAAATCCTTTGATTCAGAGGTTACTTGTATTTTTTGGTCAATTTTTCCCTTGGGGATTGGGTTTGGTTATGTTGTATTCCATGTACCTAATAAATACATCTTAATTATTTTAAATTAGGCCCAACTCTACCCCAAAAGCTTGCTCAGGGGTGAGATTCCCCTATCCTTTATAAGGACTATATTCGACATATCTCTAGTCAATGTGAAACCTTAACACACACACCTCATGCCCATGGTTGGACATCTGGAGCGTGAAGTTTGCAAGACTGGACTTTTGTGGGTACCCCCATAAACCGATCTAGGATTGACTCTGATAGCATCTTAAAATTTAGGTTAGGCCTAACTTTACCCAAAAAACTAACTTGGGGGTGAAGGTTGCTCTTTATCCTTTATAAGGACATTAAACATATCTTTATATTATGAGCCAATATGTCAGCTGGTATTTCTGATTCATGTCTTTGATTTTGAACACAGTTTAATTACAGTAGTGGGCAACCTGCACCAGAATCCATCACTGACAAGATCTATGGAAACACCCTATCTGTAAGTGTCCCATTATTCAAGTATGTCTTAATTTCCAATCCATAATTCTATTTTTTCCTGTGTTGTCTTGTTGGAGGATTGAAATTTCATGTGATTCTTGACCTTACCATATAGTACCTTTACTAACTTTCTTCAAATATAATCTTTACCTTTTGTAGAATTAATTTCTCAGTAGATTTTTTCCTATATTCTTAAACGATCAATGCTAATTTTGTATCTTAAATCTTACACCTTATCTTTGCACCATTAAATTAACATGAAGCCAAATAAAGGTTTTATGCCAACATGTACGTTTTGCAATAAGACTATGCTAATAGGTGCTTTTTCTAATAAGACAGAAGAGGGTCTTCCTCACCAGGAACGGACCCAGTTCATGGAAAATGAGAGTGAAAATAACACTTAAACTAGGTGATAAAGTTGGCATTATTAGGAACACTATCTTCTAAAGGAATATGACCTAGTCAAAATGATAAAGTTCATTCAAAATACAGTGGTTAAATGTTTTGCGTTGACGCAGATATCTGAGATAAAGATTGCTGACATTCCTGATGTTGACTTATCAAATGTTGGGGTCACCGAGTTTGGAAGCTTCAGTGTGGAAGTAATAGACCCAGTTTCTGATTATCTGGAGCTATTGGAGGTGAACATAATTTGTTTGCATCATTACAATTTAATATAATAAATCACGTGAGCTGGATCTCAGTGTTGTGAATTTTTATTTTATTGATTATTATTCTTTGTGCAGACAGTATTTGATTTTCAGCTAATCAAAGGCCTTCTTTCACGGCCAGATTTTAGGTACATTCTACCTGTTCTCTGAAGATTGCAAATGCTTTATGGGTTTGCAAGTTGCTTTGGGTCTTATTCCTTTTTAGTTTCCTTTCTTTGTTTTGGTCTTATAGGGAAAAGTCACTATAAAAGTAGCAACTTTTTGTATATAGTTCACTTGTGTCTTGTTACTACAGCCCCTTGCTTGTACTATACAATCTCTTTACATGACATTCACCAAAAAATTCTTTCTCTAAATCCTGCTCTCTCTACAGTTACAATCTGCGATCCCCTATTTGACAAAATATTTAATTTTATGTGCTACTTCAACATCACCCCTAAAAGAATCCTTGAGTGGCCAGCATGGGAATAAGAAATCTACAAATTATCTTTAAATTTGAATGTAACATGAGGTTGACTTGTCAAAGTCCTTACTCACAGTGCGTATAGCTTGACCTACTTTATATCCGTCTCTGGTCCTCTAAAATTTTACGGGTGCTACATTAACAATAGTAAGGTAGTTTTCTAAATTATGCACGTATAAATTAGTATTTTCTGAACAGAGTGGGGATGTGTCGATTGGAGGACATGGCTGGTTAATATGTTTAGGATCTATTTATCGTGATATTTAACGTGTTTTTTCTTTCAATTTGTTACTTTAGGTTTATATTTGATGCCATGCATGCAGTTACTGGTGCTTATGCAAAACCCATCTTTGTTGATAAACTGGGTGCTAGTCCGGTATGGTCTTTCCCCTTTAAATCCTTAAGGGAGTAGATGCAAATTTATACCATGCTGATATTGTATGTTAAATATGCAATGTAGGATTCAATTTTAAATGGAATCCCTTTGGAGGATTTTGGACATGGTCACCCTGATCCTAATCTAACGTGAGTTTAGTTCTTTTTTTTGTTAAGATTCTGTTTTCATCCCTTAGAAAATTGTTTCTGATGTAAGTGTTTATTGAGCAGATATGCAAAGGATCTTGTCAACATTTTGTATGCTGAAAATGGACCTGATTTTGGAGCTGCCAGTGATGGTATGTGAGCTCAAAGCAGCAGCCAGCTCTTTGATTTTAAATTTTAGTCACATGGTTTTTTATACTATTGTCACTCGCCACCGAGCTGATGCTTAGTTTACTGACAGTTTCACATACAACTGAATGTTTTTTCAGTAGTTACATTGACTTTATGAGACTGATTGTTAATTAACACCACAGAGGAAAGAATTCAATCTCTTAATGTCATAAAAATGGTTTTATTTTTTAAAAATTTAAATTTCTTGAGATAGTCCAGTCAGATATTTCTTGCCTGTTACACTGGTTGATTGATAGCCACTGCTTGTAGATGTAGCTTTTGTTGCATCAATTCATGTTGCCATTTTTTATTGAACCTTGTTATGCTAGAAAATGAAATTTTCTGCCATCCCTTTACCCTTTTCTAATGTAGTTGTTCAATTATTTCATTCTGTGTCAGATTTTCTCTGTATTAAGTTAAGATGCCTCATTTTCCGTGCATCTTTACTCTTTCTTTGGTTCATGTCCATATTCTGCATCTGTTTTTGATTCATGACAGATTTTATAATTATGCAGCAAATGCTTCTCAATATTTGTGCTAATGCAGTGCAAGAGCATGACTTAGGATGATGGAGAATGTCTAGGATTTAATAGGTTTCCTTTAGTGTTTTTTTTTCAATGGATTTAAGGATCACATTGGTGGTCTGATTGGGTGTTTTAAACGGAACCTGCAAATTTGTACTTTAGGTTTGATGGCTTTTCTGGAAACTCATGATAGTCAGTGAGGCCTTTGTAAAAATGTTATATTCTATCTGCCAAAGAAATCAAATATGATAAGGGTTGAAATTTGAAAATCAAATAAAGCAGATTAGAGATTCTTAAGAAGAAATGGAAAGCTTACATAGACTACACATCTATGGTCCCTTGCATCACCACCAAGAGTTTGATTGCAATTTTCTGCATAATTCATGTAAACCTAGAAGTAGCAATTCTTCAGAAGAGGATCTTCTCTCTGATAACATGATCCACCTTAATAAGTTTGGTCCTCTCATGGACAAGTTATATTTAGGCTATTTTAGAAGTCAAAGCTACTTTGCCTTAACAGAAATAGGATTGTCAAATGTTCGAACAAAGCATTTGCAGTAATTATGCTATATCAATTTGGGGATGTTAGATCAGAAAATGCTAAATGATACGACAATCAAATCATACCTTTTGACCTAAAGGTGTGATGTGAAGGAATATTCTGTTTTTTCCCCTCTTCCATTTTTTTCTCTCTTTTCATTGATATTCTTTCTCTTCTCATTTATTCATACCATTTGCCTAGTGCCAGTTAGGAAAATTCACTTGATTTTTCAGTCATTGTTGATTGTAGTTCGGAGAAATTTTAATCCTTTCTGTGACCTTGGCTTAAGCCCTCTCCACATTCTATGTTATGTTTTTACATTATATTTATATTTCTAGAACATGTTTGGATGCAAACCAAAGAGCACTTATTGGAGCTTATCTAGTGCTCTTTCTAGTAGATAAGCTCCAATAAGTCCGTATCCAAACGGGCTCCTAGTGTTGATATGGTACAATATGGAGACAAGGCATTCTATCCTGTAATCTTGAAACTCTGCATCCATTTAAAATGGTTACACCACCATTAAGATATTATTGTAGAAGTTGTTTTTGATATATGCTTGTGCAAAAAATGTTTTGTCTGGCTTTTTGTGCCTTTATTTGATCATATTTATGTATTCTAATCTTTCTTCAGGTGATGGTGACAGAAATATGATTTTAGGAAGAAGTTTCTTTGTAACTCCTTCAGACTCTGTAGCAGTTATTGCAGCCAATGCAAAAGAAGCTATTCCGTACTTCAAGAACGGTGTTAATGTAGAAATTCTATGCACATGTTATTATTAAATATTCATCATTCCAAAACAGGAGTTCCACTTTTTTTTTATATTTTAATTGCAGGGTCTTGCTCGATCAATGCCCACAAGTGGTGCTCTGGATCGTGTTGCTGAAAAATTGAACCTCCCCTTCTTTGAGGCATGTGTTTTTCTAGACGTCTTACATTTCTTGACATAGTTCTTAAATAACAAAAGAGAACCTTGGATTCAGGTCCCTACTGGTTGGAAATTTTTCGGCAATCTTATGGATGCTGGGAAATTGTCAATTTGCGGTGAAGAGAGTTTTGGAACCGGCTCTGACCACATTCGTGAGAAAGATGGCATCTGGTAAATATCCCACATGTTGTTTAATGTTTAAAATAAATTACTCGAATCAATTTTTTCATACTAGGTACTTTGATGTATCTTGAAATTATTAGAATTCCCGAGGGCATTGTTGAAACTTGAGAACAACATCTATGTATGCTCATATTATTTGTGAGGAAAAAACTTCAATAAAATTCCTTAGATGCCTCTACTGGGTAACCTTGAAAAGAAAGATGAGGTGGACAAAGAATAAAAGGTTAATGCTTTTATTGAGTTACAGAAGCACAAGCATTTAGGAACTTTATCCAAGTTTTGTCCTGTTTTTAATTCTCTGTCTTACATAAGTGATTTCCGATTGCAGGGCTGTATTAGCTTGGCTTTCTATTATTGCACACCGCAACAAAGACAAGAAACCAGAAGAGAAATTGATCTCTGTATCTGATGTCATGATGGAGTACTGGGCAACTTATGGAAGAAATTTCTTTTCTCGATATGACTATGAGGTTGGTACCTGTGCTACAATTGAAGTTTTGTTTGTCAAATATTCTTGGCACCTCACTAGATCACCTTTAGTTTGGAATTTCTTAATACCATGAACTCATCAGTTAAGTGTGAGTTTTTCTTATTTGACAAATCTAAGTTAATTATATAGGAATGTGAATCTGAAGGGGCCAATAAGATGATAGCTTACTTACGAGAAACTGTGTCTAATAGCAAGCCTGGTGATAAGTATGGTAAGTTGCTGCAAACATTTCTTTCAATCTTGATTATCCTCTCCTGAGTATTGTTGAAGTTTTGAAAGTATTTCTTCTATAGGAAGTTATGTCCTCCAGTTTGCAGATGATTATACATACACTGATCCTGTAAGTTCTTACATTGTGCTCTGCACATTTTTACTATGTTCATTTTTTCCCCTCAATTCAAGGTCAAGTAATCATAACTCAAGTTGTGATTAAATTTAAATTTTCAGGTTGATGGAAGTGTGGTATCGAAACAAGGGGTTCGGTTTGTTTTCACAGATGGCTCGAGGATTATTTATCGTTTATCAGTACGTGGCATCTCTTTGTTTCCCCACCGTTTTTCTGGAAGAAGATTCTATCTTGGAAATTTATGTAAAAATAAAAATTGAATATATAGTGATTTATTGCTATGCTTTTTTTTAACAGGGAACAGGTTCTGCTGGTGCAACTGTTAGAGTGTACATTGAGCAGTTTGAAGCAGATGTCTCTAAGCATGACGTTGATGCTCAAATTGCCTTAAAACCTTTAATAGGTTATTTTCATTTACCAAGACAAAATATAATAGTGTAAGCTTAACTTGCTAATGTTCTTTGTGATTGATTGCTCTTATTATGGTGCAGATTTAGCATTATCCGTGTCAAAGCTCAAAGATTTTACAGGGAGGGAGAAGCCTACAGTCATCACATAATGTACAAAACCACTTCCCACAATCAGCTATCAAGTTGTCACGTATCAAGATGCACTCTAAGTTGAGTGTCTCTGTTACGCCTAAGAGCTCGAGTTCGGTTTGTCAATTTCATTTTTGATTTTTCAAGCATTTTGGAGCTATAGGTTCTCTGTAAAATATAGCTATTGATATTTATGTGCAAAAAATGAAGAATCTATGTGTAACAAAATAAGAATAGTGGTAGCTGTAAAAGTAGCTAATCTTTTCAAAGTTTTGTCAAATTTCTTAATTGAGAAACTGTAGTCACATCTCAACAAGAATAACAATTTGGCACATGCTATTAATTCATCTAATTATAAAGTGAATCAACCTGTTCCCGTCTTTGATTTCTGTTAAGAAGCTAAAGGTTGACCTATATATACTCGATTTCTGTTGTCGACAATCTATCTTTCAACACTTAAATAGCAGATGCAGCAAGACACAAGATCCATTAAGGATGTATATGAGTATTTGGTTATCCTTTTCCATCACTTAAGAAGCTATATGACTATATCTCTACCTATGTTCGCATGCATTTGAAGATAAAAAGTGGATAATTTTTTTCTTATGGACTAATATGAAATTCAGTTTATACAATATCCAACTTGTATATAAACACTAAAACACACTATGTTCATTACTGTTTATGTTTATTTTTATGATGAATTTACTTTATTCTGAGTATTAGATGGTCATGAAGAACCCTATTAAGTTGACTTTGATCAAGGAATGTAGGATTAGTGAAATGCTAGGAATATTTATTTTAATGCACTATTTTAACACATTTTATATAATTTTTGTACCATATTTTATAAATTGATAACTTCATATGATATTGTGATGTTGAATTTATGTCTATCTTTCTCTTCATAATTATTATATAAGTGAGATTTCGTGAGTGAATATGTATGAAGAGAGATAAACATCATATTTATATTTAACTTGGCACCATGTGATTTGTGATAGTGCAAATCAGTGTTTCCTGTGAGGGCATGTACTGTTCTTGTACGTGGTTATCCTTTTGACTTTTGAGAGACATGAGATGGTGGCAATGTGTATGAATAGAGAGATAGAAGAGGTACTTCAGTTGTGACTAGCAATCCTATTGGTCATCCTTGATCTGATGATCTGGTCAGCTTCCCAAGATAATATAAAAATAGCCTTTGAGTCAATCAATGCTTTCAGACCGGCTTATGTGGGAGTGGGATCTCTGTGTAGCCTATGTCAGCATGTTTGCAATTCTAAAGGTTACCATAAAGTAAACACATGAAAGCCTATGCCACTCATCGGTTGACATTACTAAAAATAGATTATCAAGCAATTTAAAATAAAAAGTGAATGAAACTCTTTGTATTAAGATAAAAGTTTGGTTCACACGACATTTAGCTGGTGTCTAAATGTGGTAGTCAATTAGATGCAAATTCTTAGTATTATAGTGGCAAAACTCTTCCAAGGGCAAAGTTTCTTGTGTAGCTGCCACCCCATTTGGAGGTCCTACCCCCTTCTCCATGGTAGTTTTCCCATTAGAATAGGTGGGTTCCTTACCACATTATATGATTTTGCTACATAAATAAATGAGTTTTTTTATTTTTTTAGTTTAGCTCCCATTTTTCCTTCCTTCATCTAATTAACTAAGGCCACTTCCATTGTAACCAGTGCC
This sequence comes from Lotus japonicus, assembly GCF_012489685.1. Lineage (NCBI taxonomy): Eukaryota > Viridiplantae > Streptophyta > Magnoliopsida > Fabales > Fabaceae > Lotus > Lotus japonicus. The sequence goes on from NC_080045.1 coordinate 62,454,905, forward strand.
CGCGTCCACCAGCCACCTCTACCGGAACCTCCGCTCGCCGCTGCGGTTACCAGCCACACCGCCTACAGCCTCCTCCTGCAGCCACCACCACCAACCTTTGGGCTATCTCCTGTGAAGTTTAGAGTGCAATGACATGATTAAAGGTTTCAATTCAATCGTACAGAAAAAAATTCATTGTCATCTCATTTGTTACTCAGTTCTACTTCTATACCAGTGAAATTTTTGCAATAATAGATAATAAGAGAGACTATCATGTTGGATGAGTACTCAGCTTCTAAGTTCCCAATATGGATGCATTCACATCAGTAAGAATTTCCTTTGTTGATAGCGACCAATGAACATTATCCAAGTTAAAAAGCAAGTGAGGGTCATGATCACATTTCCCAGGATAAGTTAACATGCTTTAGGTACCATGACTATCAGTCAAGCCTTTTTCTTCAAAACTCCAAAACCAAAATCAAAATGGGATTGTCTCTGCCCCCCAATTTCTTATGGCTATTAATGTCCCACTAGTCCCACCAACAAATAATGGTACAGACATGGAAGACCAATCTTATAATGGAGTTAATAGCAGGATGGAACTGTGTTTGTCCTAATTGTAACACTACCCTCTCTGTCTACAAAGTAGAAACTATAATTGTTGGCTGCTTAGAGCAACTCCAACCCACAATTTCTTATCTGGTTTCTTAACACACTATTCAGCACTATTCAGCACTATTCCTGTGGGCCCTGTCTGCCACATCAGACTTAAGAAACTCCTAAGAAACTGAAGCAGATTTTGCTCCAACCCATGGTTTCTTAAATTACTATTTGAAGGGTCCCACCCGTGTCCCACCATACAACATAAATTAATAATTTTTATTTTCACTCAATTTAGATTTAAAATTTAATACTAAATCAATACTTCAACTTAAAAATAATTTAATTAAAATTAATACGAATTTAATTTAAATTTAATTTTACTTACAGGGTTTCATTGTCGAGCAGTGGATAGTATTGCTCATAAGGATTAGACATTTTGAGAAATTTGAGAATTTTTGGACAAGAGAGAAATTGTGGGAGTAAATGCTAGTGTTTCAAATGCTAGTGTATAAGGTAAAGAAGCTGGGAATTGAAGGTTAAATAGTGGTTTGGGCCAATGAATGCGATACTTGTTGTTGCTAATACTATATATAAGGTAAATATGCTGAGAATTGAAAAAAACGGTAAGAAAACCGGTCAAACCGGTCAATTCAAAAAAATTAAAAAAAAAAAGCCCAAACGGGCAGAAAACCGGCTCCAGCCGGTCTAAACCGGTCTGGACCGGTCCATAACGGTGGGATGACCGGCTCAGCCGGTCACCCACTATAAATACATTTTCTTTTCTCCCATCTTCAGAACCCTAGCCGCTCCTCACCCTCACCCTTCTTCCTCCTAACCCTCAAGCTCTCTCCTTCACCTTCTTCTTCCTCAAGCCCCTCCAAACGACCTCCACCGGCAACAAACACCCACCACCGCCATCTCCACCTCTGTCCCTCCTCTCTATCTCTCTCACCCACTCGCTCTCTCTTTCTCCTCTCCTGTTCCTGTTCGCGATCTCCTCTCTCGGTCTCACTCACGCTCGCAGGAAGAAGAAGAGTCACGATCCACCTCAAAAAGCCAGGCTCCGCCACAATCCGCCGCCAAACAGCCATGCTCCAGGCCTAACGCCCCCAACCCGCCACCCTCCGGCCACGATCCGGCAACCACCGGCCTTGTTTCATCGTATCAAGGCCTTCAATCTCGCAAAGAAGCTTCCTTTCCTCACATGCAAAGTGATCTGAGGTGAGTTCGTGTTGTTTTCTCTTTGTTTTGTTGATTTTCGTTTGTTCATGACCCTTCTATTGAAACTCTCTCATCTCCCTTTGCAGATCAGAGCTTCTGAGTCAAGATTTGGATTATGATTTTTGTTTTGTTTTTTTTTTCATGTAAATTTTAACCTCTGGTCTGTAAATTTGAGGTTCTGTTCATGTAAATTTATTGCAAAAAAATTATGTTCATGTTCAATTTCATCTTCTTGCCTTCTGTTTTCCATTATGTTGTTTTCCCACTGAAATCAGTTGGGTTTCGGTGAGAGAAAATATCATTTTTTAACTTAAGAAACCAAAAAGCATAGTTGCTTGCAGAAGCAACCATGCACTGTAGCTAAGAAACTGAACCTGCCTTTTCAGCAAGCTCCAATGCTGAAAAAAATAAGAAACCGTATCTTAGCAACTCCAGCTGGGTTAAGAAACCAGCGTTGGAGTTGCTCTTAGTGCTAAGGTCCAACCTTGTTGGATATGTCAAAAATTGATGGGACTTTCTCATTAGCCTTAGGTTGGAAATATCTGGTTGTGTATTTTCATAGGTTATCACAGCTTTGAGATGCCAAATCTACTGAACATGTGCTAGTGGAAACATGATAAAGATGAGGCTGAGGTGACTAACAGATTGTTGAGGATTTTAGGGTTGTAAGCATCAAACTTAGAAACATTGTTACTTTAAGTTCAGTCTACTGCTCAAACTGAGTATGGATTCAGATAGCACTGACCACTGATGGCATTGTTTGAGTAATTTTGCTCATAAAGTACCACAACTGAGTTTTTATCCAAAAAGTTAAGGACACGAGTGGCGTATCCACATGGAAATTAAAGAGGGTACGACAAGAGTGGAGAATTGAAGCATGTCATTAACAACTTTAACCTTTTATTCAAAAAAAAATTTGTTGTATTTAAATTGTGGATATTGATTATTATTGTATTGCTTTCCATGATACACTAGTTATGAAAAATGGTGATGACTGATGAGTAAGGTGTCTCCTAAAAAATAGGGATATAGGTGCCTCTTTAATTTCAATCGTTGGTATAACATTAAAAAATTGGATTGTTGAGATTGAATTATTAGAATGATCAAAATACTCCTTTTAACCCTAACTTCACATCTCTGTTCTATTTAACTATAGTTCTTTTACCTTATCTGCAACACTGCTTCAGAAATGACATTTATCGTAAATTAAGGATAAATTCGTAAGCTCACAATAAAATTTAACTAATACTCTTTATTTTATAAAAATGGAATGTTTTGGTTGTTTATTTAAAATAAAATAATTATAAGGGCTATGTTTTGACTAATTAAGTTGTGAATACTGAATAGTGAGTACTAGTATGAGCATATAAATACTAGAGCTACATATATTGGGTTTGGTGAATTTTTAGGCTAATCAAAATCCGAACTAATTAAAACTGTTCGGGTTGGATTGAGTTGGATTTTGCAAATTTTTATCTTTGGACCCATATGAAAAGTTCAAAAAAAAAAGTCAAAAAATTGGTAAGTATATTATAATATCAAATAGTATAAAAAATACAAAAAATTGTACTAAAAACTAAAAAGTATGAAATCACATAAATGAAAAACAGTCAAATACCATGATAAAGAAGTAGGACATGCGATGGGAGGGAGGAGCGACGTTGTTGGACTCGGAGAAGAAAGAAGATTGGAACTTAAGAAAAAGTAAGTAACTTAAGAAAAAGTAAAGAAAGTGAAAAGTAGAACTGTGAAATAAAATTTGGGTTTCAAATTTTAAATCAAGGTTACGGAAAATTATAAAAAATATATATTGAATAATATAGTATTATTATATTCGGGTTGGGTTGAATGAATTATTATTTAAACCGATATTCAATCTAAAAATGATTGGATTATAATAAAATTCATTCGATGGACCCACTTACCCAATCTCACCTCATTTTTTTTCATTGGATCGAGTTGATTCATTGGGTTTATCCATCCCATGTGCACCCCTAATAATAAATACTCAATGTGTTGGGGTATTGGGGGACATAAGGGAGGACCCCAACAACACTGAAGACCACCAAATATACGTGTGTCATGTCTTTTATAAAGTCTTATATCACCGAAGTGTGAGTCACTACTACATTACTATGCTCCTCCCTTCACGGACACATTGTCAGAAAGACTTCCGATATAAGGAGCCCATCGTGATTACACAAACCATCGACTTTGATACTACTTGTTGGGAAGACAGGGGAGCCCAAAGCATGAGACCCTACACAAATGAGCCAACACTGAAGACAACCAAGAGTTTATGAATCACTTTTCTTATAAAATCTTCACGTCAATTATTCTTAACCAATATAAATTTCAATTCACACTTAAATTCTCTTGAACACAAAGATATATATGTTTTAAAGTTTTACCCACATGTGTTTTTTTTAAAAAACGGATGGACACTATAATACCATAGTCATTATCTTCCCTACTCTTGTCTTAATTTGCTTCAGCCTTTCTCTCTTTTTATTTAAATATATAAACTTATATATTAGTTGAAAAGTAGAACTAGCTAGCAATACGAGGCTGAAATTTAAAGTGATCGATACTGAAGATAGGATGACAATGGTTAAAGAACATGAGCTAATTAATTAGCGTGGACATTAACTACAAACTTTTGTCTTGGAATTTCATTACATATCTGCCAAATTAATTCAACACTGGTACTTCTAACAGTGAATATCTTCTTCCATGATATCTTGTCGGCAGTGTGTATAGACATGAATGGAGAAAGAAATAGAATCAATAACTTTATTGTATTGGCTATGGGAATGATGTTTAAGATAGATTACACACTAGCTAATACATATTCTTTGCCACGTACAAACTATGCTGTGACATTAATTGGTCTACAACATGCGGCGAATTACTTGTGGTTATCATCAGTCTCATGGTCATTTCACGAAAATGATATTTTTCTCTCTTTGTCTAGTTTCTTCTATCCTTATAGGAAATTAAAATGTTTTTTAGACCCCAAACACAGCGCAACCATACAATGAATATTTGAGATTCGCAGCGGTTAAGTTGCAGCAGCTGGTGGAAACCGCCACAATTTGTGTATAGCGAATTTCTATAAAATTCCCTTCGTGACCAAAATTCTAGCAGCTCGAACGTCCACAATGTGAAATAGAAAGAATGTCCCAGATTAATCCTTCAAAAATTTCGGTTAAATTTTTTATCCAAAATTTTGTAGTGTAAGAAAAATTTGGAGGTAAACTTTGAAAGTAGATTTGCAGAAGATTTCAAAGCAAAATCTGAAAAAGAAAAAAAAACGTATGTTACTTCCCCCAATGTCATACACACACATATATATATATGGAGACCGATTCGTAACAGTATTTTGCAAAGATTCAACATGGACAAGATAAAGTTGGTTAATAGACTGCTGTCTTTTTCTCCAAGAACCACTCCATTCAGAAGAGAAAGAAAGAGACTTCATGGCTAAACTTTCATATGCTTCAGCCACCAGAAGTTTGATGTACACAATGGTTTGTACTAGGCCAGTCATTGGCCACACAGTGGGAATCGTAAGCACCATAAAGAAGTGTCAAGTGAATTTTGAGGTATCTGCGAGGCACCATAAAGAAGTGTTTATACTTCAAAAAATGAGGATTAAAAGTTCAAGAATATGCATATGCAGCCATGCAGACTTGAAAGGTGAAATTGATCACCCAAGAATTACCATCAAATACTGTTGGTACAATTGTTAGTTGGATGACGTGGATATATAAGATTGTTGCTTTATCCACTAAAGAGTTTATATGGCTTCAATGATTCTTTACATAGCTAAGATATTTAGGAGATAAGTGTTTTGCATAGTAATATTCATATTGCAATACATCTAGCAATGAATTTAGTATTTCACTCGAGGCCAAAACATATTGATATACTTACTACCACTTTATCCCTATTAATACAATTTTGCTTATAAAAAAAAAACTATTTCATCAAATTATTGCTTGAGTATGATCGAGGTGCTAAATTAAAGAAGATTGTAGAAAGTAAAAATTCGCAGGCATAGCATGCGAATAAAGATGGTGACTATTGACAAACTAAAGTTGTTTTCAACTTCAGTTGACCTACTAGAATAATATATCAGAAAAAATTGTTGCATTGATTGAGATGTAAGCATCATTAGGTGAACTTTGTTTATCAATTTACTTTTATTGTGTACAATTATTCCACATTTACACTTACACAATATGACATTATAGAAAATTCATCGCAATTTTCTTAATAGTTTGGATGTAAACAAATAAATGTTCTTATACACACTAATACCAATTTTACTGTGAACCATATTAAAGACTGATTCACTCATTGATGATGTTTTTGCTTCTGATGAACTAATTTTTTCTTAGTCCATGCTATACAAACCCATAAACTCAGTTTAATGTTACTTTTTAAGAAATGGTACAAGCTAGATGCGTTTGTTTATCAAACATCTCTACTTCAAATTTTTTTTTTGAAAAGCAACATCTCTACTTCAAATAACCTTATAGGTTAGCTATAAATTGGCTTATTGACTATAAACTAGCTAAAATTACTAGACAAACTTAATTTATATGATGATATAATATAAGTTCCAAAGATGCAAAATCCAAAACCCATATGGCCTACCATCATATATATGATGGTTCATGTGAAGGAGAAAAAGGAAACCATCTTTTAGTGGACAATGAAAGAAACATAAACCCTATTGTCTACATATTAAATGGAACCCACTTTAGCTAGTTGTAATAGTAAGGCCCAGCCTGATCTGTTTTGCTTGGTTGGGCAACTTGCTTGTCATGGAGAGATCGCTTCTTAAACTTCTGTCCTCTATAATTGCATAGGAAAGTGTCTGTCTGATTCACAATATCTTTATCTTCTTTGCCACACGAACTGCAATGATGTATATAGTTTTATGTTTTCTGTTTATGCATGTTAATTTAATGGGCAATATTCTGTTACATATTGATAGAGATACTGTCAAATATGTTACACTGTATTTTCCTATTTTGTACCAATCATATCAGCAAATATTGTGCCAGCTGCAATTGGTAGAGATTAGTGGAGGTAGTTTAGGAAGTATTGCAGATACCTTTGGCAGACTGTATTTGACTTTTGTTAGCATAGCTGTTAGCATAATTTTAGGAGAATTGTGTGGGCTGATTGGCTCCTTACTCTTGTATATAGCTGTACGTTTTGATCAATGAAATCAGATATAAAATTCATATCTTATTATAATTAGCGAAACTATAAAGGAGAGCGAGGACTAGCCTTTGAAGACACTAAAAGCAAATTACTGTGCAGAAAAATGCTGTAATCGATGTTCAAACTGAGCTTCAACTTCAACCTATATAACGAAAATGTTACTAGTACAAACTTTTTTCAGCAACATACAATTGACATATATATGATCTCTGTTTGCAGCGGTTAATAACTACACTACAATTAAATCATATGACAATTGTATGACAGGCGGAAAAATAAGTATAAATTGCAATTAAACTGTATGTCAGTTGTATGTCTGCTGCGAAGCGCATATATACGTATAATCACTGGCATGTATAATCACATTAGCAAAAATAATTAATGTACATATGATTTCCGGTGACATCTTTGGAACCTAAACACTTACGGCCGTAAAAAATCGCCGCAAATATGCATGTTGCAAGCAAATCATATGACCATATATAAACACCCTTACATTTATGCTTCAGAATATCTTTTTATATACTTAGGACAAACTAGTAGTATACTTATTCAACATATTTTTATACTTTTAGCCAGGTAAAATTTTATGGTCATGATATTAATAGAAAGCCAACCAAGATTTTGTTTTTGTCTGTGAAAATAAGTAGTGTTTACATGAGGTAATTCTTCTATTTTGTTCGGTCTTGCACCTTGAACCACAAAATCACTTGGTTGAGAATTTAAATGTGGGTTTGAAGTAACTTCGGATACTCTTTGCATCAATTAGTTACTAGTTAGCTTTGCTTCCACAAAGAGGTGCTCTTTGATAGGACTTGTCACTCTAGTTGATAATCCAATCTATCAAACCATGTACTTCTTCTTTGTTCAATGTTTGTTCTCCTCTCTTTATTCTCTAGATAACTTAGGTACTAGTTAGCAATCGCTTCCACAAAGAGGTGCTCTTTGATAGAACTTGTCACTCTAGTTGATCATCCAATCTATCAATCCATGCACATGTTCGTTTCCCCTCTGTTTTTCTTTATTCTTTTTTTTACCTTTTCCTAGTTTTCATGAATCACTTGGACGAACCTGAATTCTTTTAGTTTCCAAGATATTTGGTTCATTCAATTCATTCAATTTCCAAGATATTTTGTTGAAGACATACCATAGTGGGTTAGTCACTTGTATTGTACTTGCACTTTTTCCTTTCACAATTTGCATCAAGTTCCTACCCAATTGTTTCCCCTTAAAAGGTTCCAGGGCCTTCTAAAACCTACATTAGGTTGAGGATGTGAAAGTGGCAATTAGCACTAACAATTTAAGATGTCATGTGAGTATGATTTTTCATATTCTTATTCTATAAGATCAAATCAACTGTGTAAGATGATATAATATTTAACATCAGTTGAACACTAATTACAAGTAACATAGGGGGATATTTTCTTACTCTGTAATCTGCAGTCACCTTCAACATTTTCTTACTCATCCTTTCTCCACTGAGGAGGGGGACATGAGCTTGATCTTACCAACAAAGCACAACCTGCCCTTAGGAAATGTATTTCCACAAACAATGTGGAGGAGAAATGCCATTTGGACCATTACTTAAATGATTTAGAAATCTTCATTAAAGAAATTTTAAGCATCTGCTTCCAAAGCAAGAATATGAATAACTAAGAAAGATTACTTATGTGTAAAAATATGATTTTATTGAGAACAATTTCTTTTTGTGGTACATGCAAATATTGTAATTTAATTTCCTTATTTTTTATAATCTAACATATACATTTCCTGTTACAGAACTGCCACTCTGCAAATATCTCACATCGCATATTTGTCTTTTAATAAACCATATTTTACAATAATTGGTTTTGTGCTTTGGATCTTTCCAAACTCGTTCGAAAACAACAATGAAACTAAAAATCATGGTGGGTAGAAGCAAAACTTAAAAGAAGTTACTTCCGTCTATGGATGAGCTTAGGTAGGCAAAAATGGGATAATCGTCATTCTAAGAGAAAAGTTCTTGTAATAAAGTAGTATTCAAATGTAATTTTGCTCCCTTCCCCTCCCCCAAAAAATTTATACTACATCTTCCAACTAGTTGCTCTTAATTTGACTTAATTTATTAAATTTTTCTCTTCATACACTTTCGAGATTATAAATTTCTTATTTGAGATTATTTAGTCCAATAGTAATTTTTTAAAAAAATAATGATTTACCTCGTATTTTAATGGATATGCACTGACAGTGTAAAATAGTTTTACACAGTCATCCAATCAAAGCATGCCACATAGGAGAGATAATTACATTTGACTTTAATTTTAATTAAAAGAATAAGATATTTTTTGATTTGGCAGAATTCAATTGAATATCTGTGTAAAACTATTTTACACTGTCAGTGCATATCCATTAAACTCTTTATTAAAACTACCAAAACAAGAAAACAACTATATTTCATGTCAATATTCATGACATTAGTAAAGACAAATTGAATGAAATGACTTTGGATCTTTTTTTTTATAAGCAAATGACTTTGGATCCTGATTGGTTCAGAATGAAAAGCAACCATACAAAGAGTTACCATTTCCACCTAGGAAAATGTGGGGTAGATGGATACCGAACAAATATAGAAAGGTGTTTGTTATGGTATCTTAATCCAAATTAAGGTATGATACCTAAAATGAAATAATTCAATAATAAAGAAGCATGTACAAGTTATAATTTTGATGTTATTTTATCGTAGTGATGCAACGTTTCATTCTTAGAGACATGAGATTTGTGGTTGTGTTTTTTAGACTTTGTTTATCCATCAATCATTGTTATTTTGCGCGCATCTCAACCATCATCGTTCATCTCTACAACAATAATTTTTCATTTTTTTTTTGAGAGCAAACTGATTTTATTGATAAGGAAGAAAAATAAAGATCATGAGAACATTCCTCTCATGTGGAAAACGAGACAAAACAATCTACTCTTTCGCTAAGCTATTTTGGTGTTTAAAGCAACTCATGAGCGAGCCTCATTAAAACCTCCATAGGAAAAACCCAGAGGGAAAAATCCTAGGGGAGGAAAAAAAGTATTCAAACATGAGCCAACACCAAAAGATATCTAAGCAGCTCAATAATCTTCCCACTACCATACATTGATCACGTGACAATAAAAGAACTAAAGCTTCCAAGTGCCAACTCCTACAACTGTGAAATACAAAGACAGCGCCTAGTAGAGTATATATTCCAAATCTGATTTTATCAACCAGTAACATGGCCTTCAAAGATGAGTATTGCAGCCTTCTTGTAGCGCAGGTTCCTTCAACATCTTCAGACCTGCAAAAATGGCTAAACACCAATAACACTGTTAAAATAGTACAAGGGTCTCGGGTTATTTGATCCACGCTTGGCAAGAGCGTCCGCCTCTGAATTAGCTTCACGAAAAATATACCTTATCTCCAAGCAAAAATAATTTTTTATTAAAAAACAAATTTCATGAGATGAAATTAATTGAATAGTATAATGAAATGCGAAAATGTAAAATTTACCTAAAAAATATAATAATCATCTATTAAATTACTCAATGCGGGTATCATACCCAAAATATTTTATGGGTACCAAAGAATTTACCAAGTAATGAATGTAATATATAATGTGAACAAATAAAAAGTGAAAGATTCATAGAAAAATGAGATACATGTTGGTGTTTGTATTGTTTGGTGTCTAAGAGCATCTTCAATGCTAAGTTCATAGTTCTTAGTTCTCATCACTATTCATGTGAGTCTGTACTGTCACATGTGTTTAAAACTTGTTAGAATATAATATAAAACCATTAAAGTGACCCTTACCCAATAGCTTAAGTTTTTGGAATTAAGTGGTTATTTGATAAAACTACTTTGCTCCGACCATGAATTCTTAATTCTTAATTCTTAACATTATTAATCCGATGTCATCACATCACATTATTATACTTTTTATTTATATAAAGAAAATAAAATAAAATTAATAAAGTAATAAAACAATTTGGATGTGAGAAAAAAATGTTTTTTAATACTAAGAACTCATAGAACAAAATTGCTTATATAAGAATTAGTTCTTATTTTTAAAAACTAAGATCTCCACGTGAGTCATCTTCCATGCTTAAGAACATAATTCTTAGTTCTTAATTTAAGAACACACATCTAAAAAAATAGTATTGGAGATGCTGTTACATTTCAAATGTGTTGTGTGAGATTGTCAGAGAGTATAGAGAGTATGTGCGCGTGTGTGTGCGTGTGTGCAAGTGTGTCTCTATGCTTATATAAGATTCCAATATTTGTTCCACGATTTCCCCAACAAACGGCCTTGGCTTTTCTTTCATCTCATCTATGAACTTATTTCACTCCCTCTCCTCGTGACAACAACTACTCACTGCTTCAGCTTCTTCTCTCTTTGTCCAAACCATAGCTTATTAGCTACCTATTATACTAAACAAACAAACTAGTTGTAGTAACAACCGTGTATTATCATCCTTAATTAATGCAATGGCAATAGACTGCATAACAAGCATACAACACTCCATGGTGCCTCAACAAGAAACCAAAGATGAAGAACAGCCACCATTGGTTTTTGATGCCTCAGTTCTCAGGCACCAGCTTCATCTTCCAACACAGTTCATCTGGCCTGATGAAGAGAAAGCCTGCTATGATGTGCCAGAGCTTGCAGTTCCATTCATTGACTTGAGAGGGTTCCTCTCAGGTGATCCAGTTGCAGCAATGGAAGCTTCAAGGCTTGTTGGTGAAGCATGCCAAAAGCATGGCTTTTTTCTTGTTGTCAATCATGGGATTGAGAAAAAGTTGATCTCTGATGCTCATCTTTTCATGGAAGACTTCTTTGAACTTCCCCTGTCTCAGAAACAGAGGGCTCAGAGGAAAACAGGGGAGCACTGTGGTTATGCCAGCAGCTTCACTGGGAGATTCTCATCTAAGCTTCCTTGGAAAGAGACACTGTCCTTTCAATTCTCAGATGAAAAAACCTCATCAAACCTTGTCAAAGACTACTTATGCAATACAATGGGAGATGATTTTGAGCAATTTGGGTAACAAAAATATGCCACCTTTTTATTTTATTTTTGTTCATAATATACTAAGAACTCATTTCCATATGGATCAAATAGCACTTATGGAGACTTATCTAATAAAGAACACTAGATAAGTTTCAATAAGCCCTCATACGAACCAATAATCACTCGATAAACTTCCATAAGTGCTCTTTGATCTGCTTCCAAACGGGTTCAAATGCGGACCAACTAGCAATTATTGAAGTTTATGTGGTACATTTTTTAGTAGAGAATCTCCAATAAGTGTTCTTTGGTTCACATCCAATCAAGCTCTAGCTAAACACATGTTTCATTTTCTTTGACTTTTTTTCTAAACCCTGTTTTTGCAAATTTATACAGGGAGGTTTACCAGGACTATTGTGAAGCTATGAGCAATCTTTCTTTAGGGATAATGGAGCTTTTAGGGATGAGCCTTGGAGTTGGTAGAGGCTATTTTAAGGAGTTCTTTGAAGAGAACAGTTCAATAATGAGGCTCAATTACTACCCTCCTTGTCAAAAGCCAGACCTCACTTTAGGCACAGGGCCTCATTGTGATCCAACATCTTTAACTATTCTTCACCAGGACCAAGTGGGAGGCTTGCAAGTTTTTGTTGACAATGAGTGGCATTCCATTAGCCCAGATTTGAATGCTTTTGTTGTCAATATTGGTGATACTTTCATGGTATGTTACTATTGGTTACTGTTGCCTTTTTACTATACTTATTGTTAGAATTCATGCTAGGCTCAACTTTGTCTCAAAAGTTAGTTTAGAAGTGAGAACTGTTTTACTTTTTATAAGAAATTATATTATATACTCATATCTCTAGTAAACATGACATTTCTCAATACTTATCTTGCAAAACCAAACATTGACTATGAATTTTAGTCGGTAATCTCATTCTTACCGTATGATGTCATCTTCACTATTTCACCAATCAAATTGTGTGATCATACATGGTTGATTTTGAAATAACTTGACAGAATGTTTGATTTTTAAATAGGTGCTTGCTACGATACCACAACACTTGTGTGGGTATGATACACGAAAAGGTTGTGGACCAATCACATCCTCCGTATTTAAAAAGAAAAAAATGAAAATATAAATTATTTTTGTTGTGGACCAATCACATCCTTCATGTATGATACATTGTGGACCAATCAGATCCTTCACACAATTTGATTGGTGAGGACGGAAAGGGAACATCAAATTGGGACAGATAGTTTCACTCCATCATTATCATGTTTGATGTTATACCTGACTCGTTTTGGTTTCTATTGATTAGGCTCTTTCAAATGGGAGATACAAGAGCTGCTTGCACAGGGCAGTGGTGAACAGCGAGAAGACAAGAAAATCTCTTGCTTTCTTTTTGTGTCCCAGAAATGATAAGGTGGTAACTCCACCATGTGAGTTAGTGGACAGTTGCAACCCAAGGATCTACCCAGATTTCACATGGCCTACGTTGCTTGAGTTCACACAGAAGCACTATAGAGCTGACACCAAAACCCTTGAGGCATTTGCCAACTGGCTTCAACGTAAAAGGAACTGAAATTCAACAAGCACATGAAGGGTATGAAATGTTAGTCTTTGATCACCCAAGAAGAAAATGGACACTCATGTCGAAGATTGTTATTTGAGGAAAAGAAAAAAGAAGAGGAGACACAGAATAAGAATTTCTTCATGTTTTTGAGTGTGGTACACTCTGTAATTGAATGATGAGCAAAGCAGGGAAGTTAAAATAGTTCAAAAGAATCAATAAGCAAAATTGGTCTGGTGATTCTGTAATTTTTAGTTCATGATATAGAAGGTTTCTTCATGAGTGCATGTGATGTGTGTATATACGACATGGAAATTGAAGCAACATTTCTTAATCGAAATTGAATTTTTAAAAGGTGAATGACATGCTAGGCTAGCAGAGTGTAGATAGAATATAGAATTAATAAGAGCAAAAAGAATAATATAATCAAATATTAGGTTAAAATCAATTTTAATAAGTTAAAATAATATTAAGTGTACCGGTAAAATTGATTGTATGAGTCAATAATTGCATCTACTTTCTATAATAAATATTTTTTTCCACCCCAAACATAATTAATTTTAAATTTTTAAAAATTGAATTTCATATAATATTACCCTACAAAAATCAAAATTTTCATAAAGGTATCTAACATATATTACATATTTTAACTTAAATTTAAGGGAGAACCTAATATGCACCATTTTTAGGTGGTATAATTTTACACCACCTACTTTGACCGGGTATAACAGGTCAACACATTATTTTTTTTAAGAAAAAATATCATTAAAAATTTGTCATATATTAAATTTCTTTAAAAAAAGATGTGTTGACCTGTTATAGCAGGTTAAAAAAAGTGGTCTAAAATTAGACGACTTTAAAAGTGGTTCACATTAGGGGTCACCTAAATTTAAACAACCCAATTTTAGAAGAATTTTATTCTGCTAATGTTGATAAACAAACACACACTAAATACAGGGCCGGCTCAAGGCCAATTTGTCCAAGTAAGGGCTTTAGGCCCCAAAAAAAAATTACTAAGTAAAATATGTCTCTCATTTATGTGATAAGTCCAATAGTTTTTTTTTAAATAAGACCTCAAAATAAAAATCAATGCCTTAGTTCAAAAAACCAAGTTCAATAGTCTCCATAAAAAGAAAAAAATATTCCATCTCACGTTTGACTAGTTTAGCAAACGTTTGATTTCCTCTGCTCCTGATTAATTGAACAAAACTCCATGAAAAACTGAACAGACGATAATAGCAACAACAAAACTTCAACTCAATTCCACGTTTGGTTTCCCCATTAATTGTTACTAACTAGTAAATAAAAATATTAAATTACTTTTACGTAAAAAGTTTTAATAAAGAAATATTTTTTTAAGTAAAAAATACATCATTTTAAAATTTGATTTATGTCTCATTTAATGTTTTACCGGCTCTGACTAAATCTGAATAACAACTATCAAATTTTACTTTGCTTTTTTACCATTTATTTGGACAACTGAATTATTGATTTGCCCCTGAGGTGGAATCAGGTTGGTTGAACTTGCAAATTTACAATAACTTGTGAGTGATCAACACTGGATACTAAAGTTTAACTATTTTAAAAATTCTTTGCCGTGTGAGAGGAGAGGTTTAGTTGACGATGTAGGTTGAGTGTGTGGAAATAACTCTCGGGTTTGATCCTCACATAATATAATTTATGAGAGGATGAGAAACTTTAACTGTAGCTAAATCCTAAATCTGACAGCATCCAAAGGTTGATCGGATACATATGTTTTTTTAAAAAAATAAAAAATTTCTCGCACTGTCCAATGAGTGAAATCTCCCTCCACGGGAAAAGATAACATTGAGTCATCGAGCAGCAATCACAATAGATAGGATTTAGATAAGGTATTATAATACTTGTCTCTAATATCCACATTTCTTTTCAAAGAACAAAAATTCTATATATAATTGGACTCAGATAAATTATTTTCTTCTCTATTGATTTGTGATGAGAAAATTAGAGAAAATTACTTAATTTTGACTAAAGCTATTTATGTCATTTTACATTCATCCTTTTTTCATCTCATTATTCTATTTTTTTTTTCGATACATCGAAAAACTGCATCTCACGATTTTTTAATTCTCTCTTTAATCAAATAACTTACAAATATCTCATTTTCTACTTTCCTTCCCCTTCTTTCTTTTATTTTTCTTTCTTTTCCTTTTCTTTTCTACGTACCAAACATAGCATTTGTTCCCGGAATTCTCTTAATCACATTTTCTTTTTTAGTCAAAAAAAAGCATTTGTTCCCGGAAATTAAAGTCACAGCCGCCAAGGACAACAGACAGTGCCATCACTTTGAAACTGTTGTTGTTGGTTCTGGCATACTTCTCCTTCAACTCTATTCAGTTATCGGTATCACTTATGGTCATATAAGAATTAAACTATTGCAAATTAAAAAAGAAATAAAAAAGACCAAAGTTTTTTTATGTGCAAAACGACTACACTATACTCTCTGCTGGTTAAACGACATTTCTTAGAATTTCTGGCTGATCCCTCCTCCCCTAGCTCTCCTATCTAGAGTAGCTTTCTAATCAATAATTCTTATTTTTAAATATGGACTCGTTTGTTACTACTTATTTTATAAAATAATTACTTGTGTATTTTTTATCGGTTTGGTGTTTTTGAAAAAAAGAATCAGAAATCTGACTCTTTCTTGAAATTATTTCTAGCAAGTAGCTTTGAAAATAATCGATCATTTCTAGTGGATCTTAAATTGAAAACCAACTTGTTTATGGTAATATTTGGTAAACAAACATTCTCCAAATTCGATTGGAAAAAGTTTAAGATTATGGGATTCTTTTGGGAAAACGTCTTGTCAAAGTGTTGTGTGCAATGAGTGTGTTTCGACAAACGAGAGTGAAACGTTAACTTGTAAGCAAAACAGACAATTTACAAAAACTGGGAACTTAATTTCATTAAACAAAACGTAAAGTACAGGAAACGCGACCTAGAAACAGAAGGAAATTACATTAAACGGGAAATCGACAGGAAAATGAAAGGAAATCAAACCAAGCAACAAGCTTGAAAACACTAAATGCAGGGAAGGTAAATGGCTGGTTCTGCAACATACTCCTTCATTGTCACGTTAGGCTCTTGAAGTCTCTTTGATTCGGACATGTGAGCTTTGTAGTGAATTTTTGGAGTTGAGTTGGGAACCCCTTCTTCTGAATGATCTTCTCCTATTTATAGTACTTCATTGCTTCACATGTCCTTGGCGGTTTCTTTTTCTACTGAATGGGTTAGTGGGCTTATCACTCCACGATCTCCTACTTGCTCCAAAAGCTTCTTGCGTCGTGGGAATGAGCGCGCATCTCAACCGTTTTTCTTGCATCGTGGGTGCTCACACGTGTTCACAACTGCCCACTCTTTTCGTAATTGCTTCAAGTGCTGTGTTTGTCGAATTCCACAATCGACTTAACTTGTTAAGATAACTTAGTGTTTTCAGGCTCTTCTCAGGCCAAATCTCGACATGAGTCGATAATCCTTCCACAATCTGCTCTATATTGACAAACCCAATTAAACTAAATTTTGGGTTAACACAACTTTTGTATTTTTTTTTTGTTACATAGCAACTTTTGTATTTATAAACCAACATAAATCAATTACTTCTTTGTAAAAAATCTCTTAAAATAAAATCAGCTTTTTATTCAACTTTAAAATCACTTCTTTTTAAGCAGACACAAACATGTTCATTTCAATCGTCTTTGAGAAATTTAGAAAAAGAACACAACATTGTACGGTCACACCAATAGTCAGACCAATAATGATATATACACACATTATTTTCTAAACATTTAATTTTCACATATTTTTATTTTTATCTCTCACCTTTTATTATCTATCACATCTCATATTTTCTCTCTTTTACTTTTTTTTCTTATCTTTCTCTTCATTTCATCTTTTCCACTTAAAAAGAGGTGTGTAAGTAACATTATTACTAGTCAGGCAAATAGCATGAACATTAACTTCACAAGAAATTAACTTGATGAAGATGAGCATTAAAGGTGCATATGTGTCAAATATGCACTTATCCTTATCTAATGACTCAAGACTCAAGTACTTTCGCACACAACTTTCCTAATTTCATTTTTTTCTTTTTCTATATATATATATATATATATATATATATATATATATATATATCTTTTCCAGTTTTTATTTTCCTCTCATCATAATATAATCATTTTCTTTTTACGGTTGGCCATCATAAAATATATACAGCTTATCAAAAAAAAAAATACAACAAAGATGCAGAGTAACCCTAATTAAGGCCATGTTTATTAAAAAAACTATTGGTATTTTAAAAGAAGAGTTTAAAATTATTGTTATTTTGAAATATAAAGAATCCATGATTCAAATATTATTTTATTCTTTTAATTTAATATTAACTTATTATATTTTCTTTAAAGTACTAATTATGTTACATAATTTTGACATTCAAATTATTAATTTATTTAAACTAAGAGATAAACATATTAATTTTGATGAACATTTAAATAATTAGGTTAAATATCTGACTATTTATGAATAGATATTTAAATGTTAATTATCTGACTATTTATTGCGCAATTAAATTTTCAAAAAAAAAAAACGAATATTGCACGACTACTTATTGCTAGATGTAATTGTTTTTTTATAGACAAATGTTAGTTATTACTTATTAGTAATATTAATAAATTAATCATCCTAAGGGTTCGAACCCTAGACCCTTCACCATTTATCACACCCTTATGTTTCAAGCTCTTACCACTTGAGCTATTCTTCGGGGAGTGCTAGTTATAAATGTCACCAGGAACAAAACCAAAAATAATGAGTGAGAAAGGTGAAAATTCACACAATAAGTAAAATCAAGAATGACTGATTACAAGAGGGTATACAAATTTTGAGAAGTGCCAATACAACAGTTTAATACTATTTTATTAAGAAAAAAAGTTATTTTGAGGGGAAACCACCCTATTTCTATTGTGCTTGGGTTTGTCCCTGATTGTAATGGTAAGAATTTTAGTTAGATTTAATTTACCTTTAAGCTAAGAGCTAGTTTAGAGGCGATGTTGCTCTATCTTTTATAAGGATTATCTATGTTATATTGTTAGTTCTTTTTTTAGAAAGCTGAAATTTATTTCCAAGAAAAAAGATATTACAAACAAAACGCACTCTCACACTTAAGACTAAACATTTGGAGCGCGAAAGTAACTAGAGATATTGTCAAGATATTCCTCGTAAAGGGTATATCAACTCTCACATTAAACTAGTTTTTTGGATAGATTTGGTTAGGCCTAACCTAAATTTTAATATTAATTGATACATATAAACTATTTTTTCTTTTTCTTAGACTGCACAATGATAATAATACCAATTAATCACTAGAATCTCAAAAGAATCATGTCGATCAAGTCCATCTGCTAGCTATAACCCTAGTGCTACTGCACTCTTGTAGCTCCAGCTGTTCAGTGAAATATATGTTTTTGTCTTTATCAGATAATCTCCATTGCTAGCTATAATTAAGGACAAATTAAAGCTCAATAATTTTTCCCTAGCCGTTATAAGTAATATATATAGTATAATACATACACCAATGAATGAGTACTATAGAAATATAACTCTAGCCTTCCCCTTCTTGATTATTGTGAGATTGAGATCCGATAATTTTTTGCTAATAAGACAAAATAACAGATAAGTACAATATTTTCTGAAAAAGATAATTATACTTTAATAAGCCTTGAATACTTACAAAGTGAGCTCACTCTTGCTGTGACTGAATCGGCCATTTTAGAACCACTAGGACCATAAAAACGACAAAAAAGCTTGATCAGATCGAGTTGGTAAACGGTGATACCTCGTTTTTTTCCTTGCTAAAATATAATTGTTTGCTGCTTAAATCTTATTCTATTTTCACTTCAAATCTCATAACAAAATTACGTGTCAGCAAGTCCAGCATACATAACGGTTAAACCAAACGCATGAAATCTAATTTCTTCTATGGCCTTGTCAGTTCTTTTATTATTTTTAATTGTGGTGATAATGAAGTGCATGTGTTAATGAAAGAAATGACAAAGTTTCACTAATATAGTATTGAATTATATATTGATTCTTTTTAAGTAAGGTTGTCCATTTAAATCTTGTGTATAGAAAAAAAAAAATTCTTAAGGGATATTTCTAAATTGAAGGAAAACTATCATATGAAAAAAGAAAGGACAAAAAGCTTCTATATACATCCATTCATTTTCACATCATGACTCATGGCCTTTTTTAGAGACTTTAATTTATTCAGGAAAAAAAAAACTGTTGTGAATATATTATGTTGCTTGATAGGTCTTTAATGTATTCAAACATGAGTTACGATTTAAAGTGTTCCACGTAAGTCAAGACTTATAAAAATGTTATTCAAACGGTATACACATATCAATTAAGTGAGCTTGCGATCGAGGATGGCAGCTCGTTAGTTTTGTTTCATGTGTTGTTTTGGCTGATAATTAGACAAATGAGAATTCATAGTTCAATTGACACATGTGCAAATTTAAAGAGGGATTCAGTTGTATTTTGTATGTAGTCCTAACTAGAGGATGAGAATACTATTTCTTATTGCCACTACCCGCAAGGTTATTGTTAGTAGGGATATAGTCTTTGCAGAGAATGAATTGCAAAGAGAGTAAATGACAACAAATGTGTCTTGCATTTGACGTGCATCTTGAACAAATGGATGTAAAAATTGTTTTTCCTCATAAAGAACTTGAACAATAAATATTTAAACTCCAAACAGAAGGTTTGCGTGCATGTTGATCAAATCTTTGTTCTATCTAAAGTAAGCTCCGGGTGTTTGTACAAGAGATTTGATTTCTTCCTTATTAGCCTTGGATAAAACATATTGAGCTCATACTATTGTCATACTACAAAAGGTTTGAGGATAATGATTTAATCATCTTACTATTTTGTGTGATGACATGTTGATAGTAGGCCCCTATAAAGATCGAACCCAAGAATTGAAGCACAACTGACTAGAGAGTTCAATGTGAAAGACTTGAGATCCGCAAACAAGATTTTATGGATGTAAATTAATTCACCAAGATAGGAAGATTTGGCTCTCTCAAAAGAATTGTCTTCAGAAAGTCTCACAACACTTCGGCGTGCAGGATAGTAAGCCTATCTCTACCACACTTCATGTCAACTATAAATTGTCCTCAAGTATGTATCCCAGCAATGGAGCATAGAGATATGGGTCTGACATCCTTAGCACTTAGGTCGGATCTCCGAACCCAAAGTTAAATGGGCCTTGACCCATGTCCAAACTGCACATTTTGTTGACCGTGCTTTAGTATTGGATGTGTTATTGTGAACTCTTTATTTTGGTCCATACCAATATAGACATTATTTTTGTCAATGAATATAAAACTTTAGGAAAGAAACAGCCGAAGAAAGATGGGCTCAAAGATATCAAAGCCCAATATCCTACCTAACATGACCAACATCATAAACAAATACTGTAGTGTTGACAAAAATAAAGGTGTTGACAAAAAGCGTAATACCATAGGTAGAGTAAGTCTATGTAATGGGATATCAAAGGAGTCAGTTTTTTATTAGGCCCAATATTCTTCTAGGGATTGGTGAAGAAAATTAAATTAAATTAAATAATAATGATAAAATTTCTCCTATAAATAAATGTCACACCTCCTCCTCATCCCTACTTACACTACAACTTTTCCTATTCTGTACCTCTCCTCCTCTTTGTCTCTGGATTAGGGTTCTTATGATTTATGAATCTTACATGACTTTTTGTCCCAAAAAAACCATATCTACAAGCTTGAATATCATGGTCCTCTTTGTATTCTTCCACAGCTTTCTTGAACTGCATCCAATTGCATGCATGCCATGACACTCTTATTTTGCGGTTCAATAAAGCTGTGGGAAGATATAGATAGGGTCAACTGCAAACTCAAATTCTCTCTAACAAGGGATTCTGCTCTGAAGATCCAATTATTGTTTGTGTATAACTGTATATGTGTTTACATGCAATTTTTTTTTTTGCAATTAATAGTGAATTAAATTATTTTCAGATTTAATGATATCAAATGGGTAGAATTATGATGATCGATGAGGATGAGATGATGATTCAACCAACAATAGACCTCTTTTGTGATTAAACCGATCAGGTATATATTGATTTGATCCTTCCAAGGTTGTTATGTTTGCTTTTTTTTCTACCCCACTTTTGTTTTCTCCAGCAACTCCACAAGACTGTGTTTTCCATGTGTTGGGATATGGTGGTGACCATGGTTAATTTTCACATCAACATTATTTGTTGTAACTTGCAGTGGATCAATGGTCATCATTGAGATTGCTAAATAGAACATATCACAATCCATCTGTATGGGCTAAGTTACAGATAGTTAAGAAATTTAATATGTTATTTCCAGCCTACAGATTCAGCATGGCCAATAGCTAGTATCTATTAATTAATTAATCATGTATGATTCATGTATTGCCACTTATATTTTATTTGCAAGATAGCAACAATTATACTGTTCTTATCTTAAATAAATGAAAGAGTATATAATATCCATATTCACCAAGCTAGATCAAGATATATATATATATATATAAAATAAAATATCTGAAAGTCACAACAAACCTTGTTTGGTTTCATGGAAGGAAAATTAATTTCAGTTACAGATTGTTAGATGATGGACCACAGAGGTGCCCAATGCTATTGCTGCCTTTACCTCTAGTATGGAACCTCCAACAACTAATGAATAACTTGGTGACCTCTAGTATAGAATATATATCCATATGCTTTAAAGCAATGCAGATGCAGCTTGTGAATGAATCTAGGGCTTTCCTTTACCCAATCAAGTTAGAGACAATCGTGATGCAAGAAATGATAGTTTTAGATCACCTGTTTAGCTTGATTTCTTCCTAGCTAGTGCTTGGAAACACTTTGAACAAGACTCCATTTTCAGTATGTTTGGTTGTGCATCCCTGGCGCATGCTCTTAAGGACGACATTATTTCAAAGCTACACATTGTTGCTTTTGATTTGATTTTCTAGCCAGATTTTAGAAGTGAACTCAAAGCCCAAAAAGAATTAGAAATTGTTGACAATCTGAGTTTAAGTAAGAAATCTCGCATTAATTAGATGAAAAAAATGTTGGATAGTTCATAAGTGAAAGAACTTACAATACCTTAAAATTTTAGGTGAAAGATGTGGTAATGTTTATTTTCTAGCCAAATGTGAAGATATATGTCCTAGTTCAGTTACCTCACACAGCCCAATGGAAATTACAAACAACATTCTCAAGTACGTACAGTGAAAAGAATGGAAATCGCATGGCCTTGAAGAAGTGAGTGATCCCTATATGGCTATATTAATATCATATCTAGCTAGAAAGCCATATTTCTCACATTATGTGTGAGCTTCAGCGCTTGTAACTTTACAATGGCTTTAATTTAGATGGTGCATTCACGGGCACTAGTACTTTGTGTCAAAAGATAATGCAAAAGTCATATGAGGGATGCCACTTTATTTACAAGATCAATTTCCTAATGCTAGCTACTGTAACCCACTAACCTAACATACACATCCTTTCTTGCTTTTCCATGTCTGGATCTATTATTATTTGTTTAATTTCACTGTTGTCGTTACCTGCTTTAATATCACAAATCATGGTTATCTCCAATTATTTCCTTTAATTTAGTTAATGGTGATGGACCCTGATCAGACATTGTAGTCAAATGATGTTGATTGTGGGTTTTGATTGTCTAATTTAATCATAATTTCCTATTTTTTACATTGGAGGGAGGTAGAACTGAAAAGTTAGATTTCCTTGTGCTCGGTGATGTGCAACGACAAAGATACAATAAATTAACGGACAATGCTCTTGATCTTGCTGTCTTACCGGTGTCATTTTTTGTCCCTGAAGAATAGCTCAAGTGGTAAGAATTAGGGACATAAAGGTTGGATGAAATGAAGGATGAAGGGTCCCGGATTCGAACCCGGAGAAATGATCAATTTACTAACATTTCTAATAACTAACATTTGCCTATAAAAAAACCGAGTGTCATTTTTGTCTTGTGGATATAACCGTCACATTTTAAAAATTCGTAGCCCTTGATGAATCTATAGCTAATTGCTAATCTGTTTGGAAATTCTTCTATAACCAATAAATTTTAGGTTTCAATTAATTATAAGGGAAAAGATATAATATGATTCGAACCTGCTATAAGATAAGTACTTAGTAGGAAGGCTTGTACCTCAAAAAATATTAAATGTAAAATATGTTTGAATTCACATTCATGTCTTGGTAGAATCAATTATGCTCTCACAAGCGAGTGGGAGTAGCTTCCCAAATTCAATTCTCTTTTTAAAATGTAAATCTACCGGGTATTCAAATATGTACGTAACTTTGTGAAGCAAGAAGCAATTCCAAGATGTTAACATGAAACTAAACAAGCTATGAGTGTTGTGTGTTAATTATAATTGAGCGGTTGCTCCCTAATTATGTCATGATAAATCTCATTAGTCGTTATTTTGGCTAGGATTTTCTTTTATATGAAATGGAAACCATAATTATGCAAGCATGTGTTTATCTATACATTAGTTTACCGGAGACGGGACAAATCCGGTCAAATCACTCATAAACTATTGATTGATGGAAAAACGACGAGTTTCCGAGATTGAGGGGTGTCTCTTGTGGTGAGATGATGCGCAGCTCTGTTGTCAAACTGCGTCGAGGGTACCTGTGAAGAAACTTCAACGCCCAAGTCAAAGATATAGAGCTAGCGGGTAGGAGGGAAGAATATGATGACTATTGTGTGTACCTTTGAATCTTCTAAAACTTGTCTTTTAAAGGAAGGCGTATGCCATATGGGAAATCTGAGGTTTGTGATGATAATTTAGTATAATCCACAATAGAGGACGTCAAATCCTTTAGTCCTTGATCAAATCTAATGGTCGTTAATTGTTTTGTGTGTTGTAGTTATGGTCTGTTTTTTTTTTCGGCTCTATGCATGTTCCTTGGTTGTTGGGCTTCTTCTGCAGGTTTTTTTTTGAGAAAAACTAATTAATCTACAAACTTTAGTGACTGACCAATGTACTGTGAACAACCATGTATGCTTATTTCTTACCCGAAATAAAAGGAATGTTTTTAGAAATACAAACGACAGATCATGTGGTGAATTGAATAATTTAAAGAAAAGAGCAAAATAAAATTTCTTGGGCTTTAATAGAAAACTTTCTTGGAATTGGTTTTCGCATATATTGTGTCATGTGATACCTTGCACTTAAAGCCAGAGGCCCATTAACAATAGTGCAATTACCGTACATGGTGTAAAAAGCAAGAATAATTCCGTACTAGTACTAGGATCTGAGTTCATGATATCCCTGAATCATGCTTTCACCGTGAATCTATGATCAGTTATAGTATCTCTGTCTCTCCCTGCCCTGGTAACCCACACGAACAAGTTTCATGTGGTCCTACAGCTGCTCTCTGCACAACTTGTTGCATACCACCTTGGCCAAATGTTCATAGTGTATAATGTATGTAGACATATCATAAGTTAATTTACTCATCATGCTTTATATTTAATTCGCTGGTAATTAAATCTTCTTCTTTTTATGTGGTCTTAATTTATAGCCAGAAGCTCTTTCTTTAAAATTCAATCGGTTTCCAGATTTGTATGCTAAATTGGCCTTGCAGTAAGTGAGGAAAAGTACGTGTAATATGGTTGAAACTTGAAAACCTAGTGAAAACTGAACATTACACGACAGCAAAAAATCATAAATTAACCAAGATTTCAGCACCAACTTGGCTTTCTGGAGAGTAAGAGGCATCCAGCCCAGAGAAGAAAGTGAGAGAGAAAAGGCCATAGAGAGGTTAAATCAAGAGAAAGTACTCCCCGAACACTCATTTTGACACTTTTTTTTATTAGTTGAAATTCATAATCCACTAAATTATATGGTCTCACTCTCAATTTAGTGGAATCAACTTAAATTTAAATCAATTAGTAAGAGGGTTGAAAAGAGAATGTTAAAATGAGTGTCGATAATATTAATATAATATAATATCAATGCACCAAATGATGTCAATAGTTGGGAGTAGTTAAAAAAAATGATGACAGGTAATGACAAAGGTTAACCTTTTCACAGAAATGTAGGAGAAGATGTCACCAAACTAAAATAGCAACAGGAAGAACTATCATCATTAATGATAAAAGGGAAAGGTGGGGAATCTTCTCTGCAAACATTACTTTATTTTTTCACCATTTGATTGAATCAATCAGATTTTGCTAGTAAATTAGTTAATTGGAAACCTCACCCAATTCTACAGACAACTAGGAAACATTCAATTTTTGTTCCTTTCATCAACAAAAAGAAAGAAAAAAAAGTAAAATTGCAATTTTCCACTGCCCCTCGTCTTGCATGGCTCAAACGTGTAGTATCTGATTTAACTAATCTTTTTTCTGTTTTTCATTTTCAACCCTTTCATGGGGGGGGGGGGGGGGGGGGGCGGGGGTAAAGAGAAATTAAAACAGATCATAATTTTGATCACCTGATCAAATCACAGAATTATTATGATTTCAGGTAAGTGAATCTGATATAGAAAGAGATTACTAGCTATAATTCTTTCAGAGAAAGAGAGCACACACATGTATCTCCTACAAATAAGCAGAAAAAGAAGGTTGTGAGAGTTACCAGGATGTGTATATTCACATGACATGATGAGAAGATGAAGAATAAAGAAAAGGAACATGGCTTGGTTTAGTCACCAGTGTACTCTGCATCTCCAACAGGAGCTAACTACCAAAAAGTCTGAGCTGCCATATTTTCCCACGGCTTTCTTGAGCTTCTAGGGCTGTTACTCCTGGAGAGAGCTTTTAAGAATGTGCAAAAGAAGTTCAAGAAAGCTGTGGAAAAGCATGACCTGAACTTAGAGAGCAAAATTGACCTCAGATCTGACATATCCCATCGCAGTTTTTTGTGTTGAAACTTTGAAGCTATAGTGAGAACAAAGGGGGTGAGGGAGGTGGAGATATAAGGGAGAGAATATTTTTTTTATGAGACAAAAAATATATATTGAAAGGAAGGATAAGAGAGAATTTTGTAGCAGAACAAAGTAAAAGGAGGGGATGAGAACTCCAAAAAAACCTGAATTTGGATCCTCAACGGCCTCTAACCATACAATGCATATATAAAACAACATATCATTATTAATTGCTAAAGTTTTTTAGTTAATCAATTTTTCATACAAATTTTTTAATATTAGAAACAAAAAATCAATGGCCAAGATAGCGCACACAATCTTAATGCAGAGGATCAGTTTTGGAAATAACCATGCCCATACAAAAATGTTACATGGACCACTCTGCCATTATAATATCAAAGCTACCAGCTTTATAGAGAGGAGGGTATGAAATAGGAACAAGGTTTTATTTTTTGAAAAAGTTTTGCATGCCCTTTTCTTTGCTGGTGCACTCTCTCATTATTGGTCAATAAGTGACTATTTTCTATGATAAATATCATGTGATGAGGTTAATAATGAATTTTGAAATATTTTTGTGATTCATAAAAAGAGTAAAGTGCAAATCTATAAATTAAATTAGAGAACGCATGAGAGAGATACCCTTATTTTTCTTTTTATTTGGGGTGAATAGGGTTCACTTCACTTCACTTACAAAGGTGCAATTTACCCGCAAAATGGCTTTACTTTCCCTGTAATGCGCAGTGGGTCACATACAAATTAAAGAGGTGAGATGGGTAAAGAACAATAATCTCTTAAAAAGGACAAATGAAGAAAAGAAATGTAACTAATGAGGAGAGATATAGGGCCTCTTTGATTGTGTTTTCAATTTTCTTGTTTCCAAAACTATTTTGTAAAACAATTTTTGAAAACAACTTTTTTTTTTTGACAGCAAAAATAAACTTTATTGAATAAGAGATTGAAAAGCACCATGAGAACAAGCCTCTCATAAGAGCAAAAAACCAAACCACATAAAAAACTCCTTTTGGGGAAGCACACTTGGGACAGAGCCTCATTAAAACCTTTATTAGGAAAACCCAGTGGAAAAAACCTAGTAAAGGAAAAAGAGTACTCAAATCACCAAGAGAATAAAACCCCCTAAAAAAACCCATTACACCCACCATTGAACTAACACCAAGACAAACCCTTATCTACCAAAAATAACAATTACGTGGCCCAATCTGTTATAAAGCTTAAGACAATCCTCCAAACATACAGTAGCAGCAAACTAGCTCCCCATTAGTCACCAATTCAATAAGTTCCATCGAAACCTCGATATCAAACCACACCAACCAAGCATATAACAAGTTCATAGGTAAAAACCCACATAAAACAAAATCACATGTCCGCAACCCCCATCCACCACAAATAAATCTCGAGGAAACAAACCAAGTGACCTTCAATCAGTCACAAAAACACAACCTTCCCCATAAACATCATTGCAACTCATGATGATTTAATTGGATTTGATTCTTAAGTCTTTGAATCATCATCTCTTCATCACCATTGTAAACCACCCCCACCTGTTTCCCAACCTTCCATGTCTGTCGAGCCCTTGAATCCAGGTCCATAAAATCAAACTCATCGTCAGAACACATTAAATCCACTTCCGCCTGTTGTTTTGACTTGTTCTTGCTTCCCCTTGGTCTTCCTCTCTTTGCTTTAGGCTTGACCACTTTTCGACCTCCCCCAGCAGCACCGGGCCCTCCTACCCTTTTTCGCCCTCTTCGTTGTTTTATTCTAGCCAAAATTTCATCATCTGAATACAAACTCTCCACCACATCGGATGCCACGAATGTTGCTTTATCTTTCTCGCCCTCTTCAACATCCTCACATGTGATTAAATTTTTGTGATGCCCTCCTTGACCCCTTTTGCGAGCTAGTGCCTTCACTCCTCTAAAACTTCTCTTGGTATTATTTGATGTTATTTCCTCCTGCTGAATACTGCCACACACGACATCCCCTGGGCCCTTACCATCCGTTAAAAGTTTTAATCCCAATCCACTACTAGAAGCCTTTTTTTGTGTATTAATCCAAACATTGCTTTGTCCAGCTGGCCAAACAAATCCTTCACCCCAATTAAAGCATGCATTATAATGCCATGACCAATTTGGAAACGCCTCCCCCATATTATATAATGGTTGACCTTCTTTAAATTCCATTCCATGCCCCTGGGTAAGATTCCTTTGCCAAACATTTGAAAATGGAACAATAGCATTTAATGGAGTAGAAAATTCCTCCTGAGATCTCTCCCCCATTTGTGATTTATCCAAAGCCTCCACCTCTGCAAACTCTTCAATTGAGTAACCGCTCCCCTTTAAATCTGGTACCGTTCCAATTTTGTCGCCCTCCAAATTGTTTACATCTAACCCTTCAATTAAATTGAAATGATTTTCAGAATTAACCTCATAAACGGCCTCCACCTTCTCCTTGTTTGTTAAAACTACCTGATCCCCTGTTTCCAAGTTAATTTGCTTTGCTGGCATCTGTAACTCCTCAGTTTCAAAATACTTTTTGAAAAGTGCCATCTCATGTAACTCCTCCTCCTCATAGCCTGCTTCACGCAAATCATCAAGAGTTTTTTGTAACGCATCCCCATCATCATTCGATCTGAAACGCTCCTTCACTCCGTCGTCACCCTCAGCAGGCGCCATCTTCGTCGATGAAATCACCGGTGGCATCCCTTTGGAGCATGCCACAAAAGAAGGCGAACTCAACCCCACCTCTGGCTCCACAGTAATCACGACTTCCTCCCCATCCAGAAAAACACATACATCGCAGCAAGCTTTCAAAGGAGTAGAGGATTCGATGAGAACATGTGCCATATCATAACGAGTCCGTGCCGACATAGGACTGTCGACACAAATCACCGTTCCAAATGGCGCCACTACAGTCTCAAAGAAATCGTAACTCCAAACATAAATAGGCACATTCCTTATCACCACCCAAACCAAATGGCTGCGTGCTCTTGTCAATTTGGTGCAGGGCTCAACACAAGAGAACTTCTGCTGCAAAAAGTCCTTACCGTCGCTCAAAATTGCCGCCATATCTTCCTTCGTTGGAAATTCTAGGATCACCTGCCTCGCCCCCAATGGCTTGACTCGTATCATATCAAGGCCATTCCTAACAAGAAAATCTTGTATCATCTCAACAGAACAAACTCCAAAGGTAGTAGCTTCAGCTAAAGTTTCCAAACTGAGACAATCTTCTTCCTTTGAACTGTACATAACTTCATGTCTACTGTGAGATCCTGACCCCTGTTTTTGCATCCCCTATTTCTCCGTCCAAACCATCTTCGGGCTCCCGGACCTTAACGCCTTCCTCTTCCAACTCCCCTTCATTCCCGAGCGGGACTCATACATAGCCATCTTTACAGATAACAATGACTGATTGATAAAAGCACCATTGACGACCTTTATTGCCTCCCTCGCTGCGTGCTCCTCTCTAAACCGTACAAATGCAAACCGGTTTCTTCGACCTGGCCGCCGTCTGAGCTGCAAAAACAGTCTCTGAATCGCTCCATACTGAGCAAAAACCTGCCTAAGTTGCTGGTACGTCATTGAATCGTCAATGCCGTCAACAAATAAATTAAAACCACCATGATGCTTGTCTTCCCCCCTCTCTAAAGATCGCACTCCGTTGCCTCCATGCCTTCTGAACTCTTCCGGCCAAACCTTCGTCGGAACCCTAGCAGAGCCTGTGGGACACATTAACAACCTTTTTATTTGAAAACAACTTTTAAGAACAAGAAATGAAAAAAAAATTGTTTGGTAATATTATTTCAAAAACAGTTTTAGAAATGAAAAAACAAAAAAAACTTGTTTGATAAATTTGTTCTAAATACATTATTTAGAGGGAAAAAAATAAAAAAACTTGTTTGGTTCTATTTTTTTTATTTATTTTATGAAACTTAAAACCTTCCTTCCA
This sequence comes from Lotus japonicus, assembly GCF_012489685.1. NCBI lineage: Eukaryota > Viridiplantae > Streptophyta > Magnoliopsida > Fabales > Fabaceae > Lotus > Lotus japonicus. The sequence continues at coordinate 62,485,490 of NC_080045.1, forward strand.
ACAATAAAATTGCAGCACGTGAACATAACTAGTAGGGACATCACCTACTTGCACCAAGAGCTACAGGGACTGTTATGGAGATACCCACAGCCTTACCATTGAAACAAGAAGCAAGTCTTGGTTATATGTTAAATATCTGCTGTAATTCTTCACGACTCTAAGTCAATATTAGTGCATAACAAAGCAATTTAAATAGCATTGTGCACAAGTGTTCAGAAAGATCATGTAATCATAAAAAAAAAAATTAAGAGGAAAGTGAGAGGGGATAAGTCATAAGACCTGCTGTGCATTGATTTATGCTCTGCAAAAATCAGATGAAGGAAAGGGACCTCAGGGTGGAACTATGGGGAATCAGATAGAAAACAAATATTAAAAAGATAGCATAAATGAGACTCTCTGGTTCAGCAACGGGGACAAGAAAAATCATCTTCCTCCTCCAATTTGTTTTTCCTTTTGACAGAGAAGATCATAGAACTTCATCCTTCATCATCTCCCACCTCAACCCTGGCAGCTGCATACAAACCCCCATGAGTTTCACTACAAACCATTTTCCCTCTTCCAAGAACCAACTCTGTTCTGCACAAAACCTTCCACCACCAAAACAGAGCCACAACCGCCCCCCATCACAGGCTTAAACCAGTACCCGTCTGCCTCTCATGGCAGCCCCTTTCCCAATCTTCATTGAATCGCCCATTCACCAGAAACCACCATAGAAAAACCAGATCATAGAGCCTTTTCCCGAAATTGATTTTTTTTTAGAAGTAAGATAATATATTAGATAGGCTGGAAAAACACCACCAAGAGATTACAAAAAGGAAGGGAAAAAAACCCCAGCAGTACAATAAGAAACGCGAATAAAAGAAAAGGGAAAGCAAAAGCTGTTATGAACCTAATCCAATTATTCTGTCCAAATTCTATACTACTATGAATCCAATCCAATTATTGTGGCCCTTGTGGCAGAAATTTCTTGTGGAATTTAACCTTAAATCCAATACACCTTGCCTGCATGTTTTGTCCATTGTGGAATTTTGGTTGTCGTTGTCGTGGAGTCACTTCCAGTAACGCAACCAATAAGGTGCCGGTGCCGGTGCCGGTGCCGGTGCCATCAGTAAACAAGAGAGGTGTTATGTGAGGGTTTTTAAGTTTTAATCTCAGCCTTTATTTTTTAATAAAATTAAGGGTTGAGATTTGGAGTCAGTTAAAAAACTTACTCCTTGAGTCAATATATCCCTCACATGCTAGTGCTACCATGTGAATAGGATCTCTATTTTTTTTATCATAAGCAATAGGATCTCTTTTATATTTTCGGTAGATTTAGAGTATGAGTTATTTGTACCTCTAGGATAACTCAAGTGGTAGGAGCTAGTGGGACATATGAGTTGGGTAGAGGAGGTCTAAGGATCAATTTTTGGCGGGTGTTTTCCGATATACAAGAAGAAGAAAAAAAAAGAGTATTCGTTGTTTTAATAATGAGGTGTGTATATATATCATTATTGGTGGAACATATATAGATAAAACACTTAGACTATTAGATAGGGTGTTAGTGACATGTTAGAGAGACCAACAAATACTAACTCTAGAAATATATATCAGTAGTTTTTCCTGAGGAGGATTGTCTGCTAACAAACTTTTTAATATAAATAGGGGATTCAAACCCTAACTGATTTTATATTTTAGTGTGAATTTTGCTCCATATATGAAGAATCAAGGATGGATTCATTCACAACCTCTTGGGGCCAATTGACCCCACAAATTTGTACTATTCTTTAAAATTATATAGAAATAATATGTATTATTGACGCCATAAAAGTTTAATAATTTAACAATTATATGTTTATGTATATATGTCCATAATGAATACTTATTGTCCACGCAACAATTGTGTCGGAGTGGTCGGTTTGCAAGTGTAATTAGATGAAGTGCAAATTGCCAAAACTTTGCTCTGGGCCTTCTGAGAGAATAATAGAATGGGTCAAATGTATGATGAGGTGTTTATGGAATTGGGCCTTATACTGCAATTATATTTAAGGCTCGTTTCTCCTCTTTAAGTTTCATTTTCAAACTCCTTCTTGACGGCAAAAAAAACTTGACAAAAAGAAATACTCTCACTAGTCAGTATTCACTAGTCACTACCCTCTGCAAGAAAGTAGAGTCCAAAAAAAAAAAGAGAGATTTTTTTCCCTTTCAAATGTACAATTTAAAATAATGAACTGTAAGTTACCTGAACATTTGGCAGATATACATTTCATTTGAATGAGTCACATAAAGGTAGCTACAAATTAAATTAAATATAGTACTAAAGATGATCATAAGGCCAAAGTGATAGATACATAACAACTTCACAAATATAATAAAATTTCATCTTATTTTCATAAACAGGAAGATGCATAATAAATCTCAAGCACGCACTAAAATATTATCTTATTCTAGCCCTGTCATTATCACTTTGTGTTTTCCACTTGGACTGCATTGTTTCAATCTCTTCATGATCTTCCTCATTTTCTTGGTCACCATTCTTGTAACTCAAATTGGGAATCTCTTTTTTTCTCTTCCCACCACCACCACCACCACCACCCTTAAGCCATTCCACCACCTCAGCCATGCTAGGCCTCTTATCAGGGCTACCATCCGTGCACCTCATAGCCAACGTGATCACAGATATCAACTCCTCCAAATCAAAATTCCCCTTCAGCTTTGGATCCGCAATGTGTTTGAACACGCCCTTGTGGAAATACGGCGTGACCCATTGAACAATGTCCCTTTTGATTCCTCCCGGGAGTTTCTCAATTGGTTTCTTTGCACTCACAATCTCCAAAAGCAGAATCCCAAAGCTAAAAACATCACAGCTCTCGGAAACTTTGCCCCACATCGCGTATTCTGGGGCTAAGTATCCGAGTGTGCCTTTAACCCTTGTGGTGAGATGGCTCACACCCTCTGGTATAAGCTTTGCAAAACCAAAATCAGCAACCTTGGCTTGAAATTCATTGTCTAAAAGAACATTGCTTGCTTTTATGTCTCTGTGAATGATGTGAGGATTTGCCTCATGGTGCAAATACCTACAAAAATACAGAATGCCAAAGTACAACTAGTTGATCAACTTGTGTTAATATTGAATCATATGTATGAAAGGAATATTTCAAACAGAAGAAATTGAATTATAGATCCAAAACTTAGGTATAAATAAAAAAAAATCTAGCTGACAACATTTAAGTAGAGATGGAACCAAATACATTTAAAATGGGGCAATTGTCTCCTCCATAGAAAATAAATTGATTTGTAAGGCCATGAATCATTTTTTTTACTTTACGGGTTAGAACTAATATTTAGTGTATGTTATTTATAACATGCTCTTGGTATGTTAAAATTAATTTTTGAAACTCTAATTTAGAAACTCTTCTAATTTTTGAACCATTTTGTTTTAGTCAAGAGTAAACAAAACGATAATCAAATGTTGTAATGTATTTGACTTTGTTAATTCTTATACTATCTTATAATCAGTATTAGATTTTCACTTTTGCCTACTTTTTCTAGTTCTGTCCCTGAAATTCAAGAGGGTTTCAGGATTGAACAGTTAAACAATTTGATTTCTGGTGTTGTGTTTTTGGCAAGGAATTCTTAACCATAAGCATTGGAGAGATTGGTAAAAATGAGAGAGGTGATGAAGGTAGAGTACTTACGCTAACCCTTCAGCTGATCCAATTACTATATTCATTCTTTTAGGCCAATCTAGTAGACAATCAGAAGCAAGTTGACCATGCAAATGGGTAAGCAAGCTGTGATTAGGCATGTAATCATACACAATCAACCTTTCTTCTCCTCCTGCATAGAATCCCCTCAATCCTAACAAATTCTTATGCCTCACTCTTCCAAGCACTTCCACCTCAACTGCAAACTCCATCTCTGCCTTAGCAGTCATAGTCTTCAAGCGCTTCACCGCAATCTGCAAGTTCCATAATTAGTGAGACAGGAAATGAGAAGAGATGATCGATCATCAGTAAGATGATGTCCCATAGATTAAAGTTAGTGACAAACAAAAAGAAAAATGAATATATGAATTATATAATTGCCTCAACGCCTTTACTTGTTCGACCCCAATAAACACTTCCAAATCCACCTTCTCCAATCTTGTTATCTTGATGAAAGTTGTTTGTTGCGCGCAGCAACTCCTTCAAGGTGTATATTTCCCATGGATAGTCCCTATTTACCTTGTTGACATTGCTAAGAAAAAAAAACAATAATGAAAATCAATTAAAAGACGTATAAGATTGATATATAACAATTATAACCAGAAATTTGTGGACATAAATGGATTAGTTGGATGAAAACATACTTTCTTTGTGGAGTTTTCTCATCTTCACTCTGAAAACAACAAAAACATTTCAAATGCATTTCTTTGTGGAAGGAATTGGTGCTAATGATCAGAATCTAAATTCCCTAAAGGAGAATAGATGAATTAGTAAGAAGTTGTCAAGGGGAGTCTAGAAGTTGGAAGAAGAATTGAAGAAGAATAGATTTGCTGGAAATTAAGATTCAAAAATAACTCGGCAAATGCAAAGAAACAACAAGAACTAAGAAAAGAAAATGCCTTATGGTGACGACAAACGGCTGCCTTGGAAGTCAAGGACTCTGAAGGTTAATGTTGGAAACTCAAGCAGTATTATATTCCTCAAATATGGTTATATGCTTCTGTTTGCAAGCTTTTGTCAAGCAACACCTTTCCATTGGAAATGTCACACTTTTAAAAATGTTCCTGTTGGAATAAAATTTATCAGCATTTTTTTATTCAATTACTTTATGCTAATTTAAGACTAATTTGTTCTCAATGTTTAACAGTTTAATCAATGGATAGTGACACAATAATTTGCCAATTCTTCTCTTTTCCCTGATTAGACAGTTTAAAATAGGCCATGGAGGTTCCCAAAGCTAAAGTCAGATGACTAATGAAGCCTTTCAAACGTTTGTCTGTCTGCTAAACCAAACAGACACTACATTACAAATATAAGAGAGTTTTATTTCGTACATAACTCATCATGATTGAAAAGTTTTAACCAAATCAAATACCTTAGTAGACATTGAAGGATCACCAATGAAAATCCCATGGCGACGTCCTTCATAAAAGTGCCCCATCACACGGACACCCTTACCCTTGAGCAGTTGCACTAACTCCCTCCCCCGGTCAACCAGTGGATCTCCTTCACACCCAAACACTTCAACCCTCCATCCAAGCTCCTTAATCCGATCCAAAACCTTAGCCCCACCATCCACCGTCGGATTGGAATACTCACTATCACGGTCAACGCCAACCGGCAATGACAGGTTCCACATCATATCAGTAATTGGCTGAGGTATAGTCCCATCCTCCGCGAGCCTCAACTCGGACGCTGTCCTCTTGGTCCCACCGAAAAACGGCTGAATCAGAACCATTCCTTCAATGTTCAATTACGCTGTAGAGGATGAAGCCGCCGCCGTGGTAGAAGACGATGAGGGGTTGTCGCTTGAAGTGGTGGCGCGTGGTATCCAGTGCTTTGTGAGGGTGCCGTTTGAGTTGAGGATTATGTGGAGTGATTTGTAGGGATCCATGGATGAGTTCACTACAAAGAGAAGGATGTATAAGGAAAATGCAGTAGCAGTAGCAGCAGCAATTTGTGAGTGTAGCCTCATAGTTAATAGAGAAGTTCTGCTCAACATAAACAATGGCTGAAACTTTTTGAAGACACTTTATTGGAAATAATTAATTTAAGACTGAGTAAATTAAAGACTTCACGAGTTCAAAAAAAATTAAAAGACTTTACTATTAGGGACATTATTTAATATATTAATCATATCCTATTTATAAGAACTTTTTATAAGAAAAGTCATGATTAATTTTATAAGAATCAAATGAAAGTCTGTGTTATATTTTTTTTCAATGATGCACTTATTAATTCTAACTAGTTAAACGTGCCTCATTAATTATTATCTCTCATTTTCACTCTCCAATACTAATAACAAAAGGTAATTTTAGAAGTTCATAATAATTCAAAATAAATTTAATGCATTTTAACTACATTTCTTAAATTATATGAATTTTTTTTTGCTTCTTATAAATAGGACCGAAGGCAGTACGAACTATCTAAGGTTTTTTTTACACATTTATTCGTTTATTTGCTTATTTTTCTTTTTTTCTTTATAAACAAAATTTTCCTTTTAATCTTCCTCCTGTAACCAAAAAAAAACAAAATTTTCCTTTCACGCTTTACTATGAAATCTTTAAGAAGGGAAATGAAGGTTGAAGGTGCAGTTGATGCCTCATGAATCGTGGAGGAAGTAAATAATGGTTTTGGTTAGGGATATTTGTCAGAGACAGTTTTGGTCGATTTAGAGTCAAGAACGTTAGTTTCATCGGTTGAAAAACAACAAACTACTATGTTTGTCATTGTTCGTTCAATGCTTACAAATTGATCTGGGTGCGGTTTTTACGGTTCACAACATTACATGCGAGTTGTTAATCCAAAAAATCAACAAAGAAAAAGATGAAAGGTTGAGTACAAGCCAAGTTGATTTCTAGTAAAGTCAAAAAAATGATAACATTAAATTAATCAACCCATTAACCAAAAATAGAAATCTTTACATAAGAAAATTTAATAAAGAAAAAGAAAAAAAGAGGGTAGAGAAACCCTAATGCAACATTTGATCTCCTTTAATATGTGGCTGCATCTTCAACTTCAAATCTTAATGAGGAAGTAAGAACATGGACGAAGCGGCCACAAGAAGCACATGCAGTGAAAGATGGATGCCACAAAGAGGAGCTTGACGATGATTGAGATGTCATTGCAAAAGAGGAACATAACCGATAGAGTTCATCGATGGCTAGCATTTGAAGGAGAAGCTTTCTTCTTTATATAAATGGAACTCTAGAAGGAGTGGTTGTAGATGGGAAGGTCGGAAGGAGAAGCTTTCTTCTTTATTTAAGTCCCTAAATTGATCTTTTAGATACATTTGTTTATTTTGCGAAAACAAATGTCCTCTCCCCACTTCAAAATGATTTTCCCCCTCTTTTATGATGGTTGTTTACTTGTTTTACTTTTTAAGTAGATTTTTATTTTCCTTAGCTTATCATTGAACACAAGAAGAAAATAATTAACCAGGCTTCCTCTAGAACTAGTGAAAAATGAAGAAAAAAATATTAATATATGATATTGTATAGTAACTTTCTCCAAGTGATGCTACATTTTAGCTAGGAAAAACAGTGTAATTTACTAATTTTAGCTACTCTTTGTTGGGGAGAGTCACGACGAGGACCCATGGGCTAAGGCCGAGAGGAGACACCAAGGAGATCTTGGACACCACATCTTAACCCAAAACCTTAAGGCATTAGGTTTATGAGTCACATCTCTTATAAACTCTCCCTCTCACCTTGACTTCTCCGATGTGGGACTTGACTCCAACACGCATATCCACCCTTGCATCGCCGTTCGCTGCCAACGGAACCTGCCGCCTAGCCACACTGCTAGAAAGACTTTCGACACAAGGAGTCGTTACCATGGTCGCACGAACCATCGGCTCTGATACCACTTGTTGGGGAGAGTCACGACGAGGACCCATGAGCCAAGGCCGAGAGGAGACACCAATGAGATCTTGGACACCACATTTTAACCCAAAACCTTAAGACATTAGATTTATGAGTCACATCTCTTATAAACTCTCCCTCTCACCTTGACTTCTCCGATGTGGGACTTGACTCCAACACTTGATTCCAACAATACTCTTGTGTTTATTTCCATCCATCTAAGATAAAACTATTTAACACTTAAAATAAATAAACCAACCCCTCAATTTATTGCTTACAAAGTTACTACAAACTCATCATCAATGAAAAGTTTTAAGTGAATTGAATACCTTAATAGACATGGAAGGTTCACCCGCGAAAATGCCATGGTGACCTCCTTCAATAAAGTACCCCATCACACGGACACCCTTACCCTTCAGCAGTTGAACCAATTCCCTCTGCCGGTCAACCAGTGGGTCCCCTTCACACCCAAACACTTCAACCCTCCATCCAAGCTCCTTAATCTGATCCAAAACCTTAGGCCCGCCCTTCACCGTTGGATTAGAATACTCATGATCACGGTCAGCGCCTACCGGCAATGACAGGTTCCACATCATATCAGTAATTGGCTGAGGTATGGTCCCATCTTCCACAAGCCTCAACTCCGATGAAGTCCTCTTGGTCCCACCAAAAAACGGTTGAATCAGCACCAATGCTTTAATATTCAACGGCTTGATCTGATCAAGTTGTGTAGCTGCACGTAGACCCGCAAAGTAGGCGATGTTACCCCCGGCACTCTCACCCATGAGATAACACCGTGAGAAATCAGCATGACGCGTCAGCCACGTGTCCTTGGAGGTTTTAATCCAGTGCAGCGCTTCCACGGAGTCTTCATACGCCGCAGGGAGACGGTGCTCCGGTGCGAGGTGGTAGTTGACGGAAACGACGACGGATTGGGTGATGTTTGCCATGCGGTTGCAGAAATCGTGAAAGTAAGTGGAGGCGGCGCTGTAGAGGATGAAGCCGCCGCCGTGGTAGAACACGATGAGGGGAAGCCGTCGCTTCAAGTGGCGGCGGAGCGTGCTAACCAGTGCTTTGTGAGGAATATAGATCCGAGCCCAGGTTTGTTTTGATTGGTTGATGGTGAGGTCTTTGGAGATGACGGGTGTGTGGAGGGTGGGATGTGGTGAGGGAGGGGTTTCTGGCGGTGGTTGGAGGCGGGTGAGGGTGCCGTTTGGGTTGAGGATGAGGTTGAGTGCTTTGTAGGGATCCATGGATGAGTTCACTAAAACGAGAAGGAGACATAAGGAAAATGCAGAAATGTGTGAGTGTGGCCACATAGCTGCTAGCTAAGCTAGTTGAGATCGATCAAGATCTGTTGAGCAGAAACAATGGCTGAACTGAACCCTTCTGGATATTTATTAATTCCTCGTTTGAAGACACACTTTGTCGAGTTGAGAGGAAAGAGACAACAAAAATTATTTGTTTAAGATTACGAGTACGATATTTCAAAGATCAGCTAACATGATTTAATAAAAAAATCTTTTAACATGTGAGGTTATGTGAAGCACACCACTGGAGAAACTTGAGAGGAGAGCCACACATGAATAATTTATTTTTCAGTAGATAAATAATAATAATAATGTTGGCACCGATAATAATTAAGTTGGTTAAATTTATTTTTCTTAAATATTATTAATCTACGTAAGACTAGAATGATTTAACACAAAATTTTTCAATGGTGATCATTTAGAATTTAGATAATTTCTTTGGTTTGTAACAAACAAACAAAAAATTCCTTTGGTTTGCATTGAATATTTGAATTAGATGAGATTTATTTAAAATTACAGGGGAGATGAGAGGAAGAGTGTTGAGGAGAGATATATTTTTTAAAAAAGATAAGTTGGGCATTTGATCAAGCTGACTCAATAATTGAAATGAGCGACGCAATTAATGGGTTAACATAAGTCACTCGGTAATTGTGAATGTTGTAGTTCAAAATAAAATCTCAAATTTTGAATATAACAGCTTCTATGATGACATAGTGACATTTGTTGACTTAACAATTATGTCGCTTTATTCCTATTGTTGAACCACCCTAGTTAAAGCCGTGAGTTTTTTTTTTTTTAAATTTTTTGTGTTCATAAAACACATTCTATAAATATGAGTTTGTAGACCATTTTCCTTTATAAATGCCGCAAACAATTTGCAGCGGCATAACGAATAAAGAGTGAGAAATAGAAGAATCGCTATCAATATTTTGAAATGGAAAATATTGAAAAGAAAAACTATTTTTTTTAAAAAGCTTGATTTATTAGATTATATGAAGAATGGTTTTTGCAAGTTTGAAAAAACTATTCTTGGAAAGCTTGAAGAAGTTTTTTTTTTCTATTTATCTCTAACATAAACAACATCACAAATAATTTTCCATTATTGTTATCTTCTGTAGTAATCGATCAGGTGAGGCTAGGAGATATCTGTATGGTGCTAGTAGCATTGATTGATTCTGCACCTAAACAATTTCCTCTACTGATCAACTTTAGATCAAATGAAAAACTGAAATGAAATTATCATGAAACATTCAATATTTGTTAATTAGATGAAGTGCAAATTGCCAAAACTTTGCCCTGGGCCTTCTGAGAGAATAATAGAATGGGTCAAATGTATGCTCAGGTGTTTATGGAATTGGGCCTTATACTGCAATCATCAACATTAAGATTTAAGGCTCGTTTCTCCTCTTTAAGTTTCATTTTCAAACTCCTTCTTGACGGAAAAAAAAATTGACAAAAAGAAATACTCTCACTAGTCAGTAGTCACTACCCTCTGCAAGAAAGTAGAGTCCAAAAAAAAAGAGATCAATTTCCCCTCACCGCCACCTCCGCTGCCACCTTTCCATGGTGGATGCCTCTGTTTGCGACTTGACTGCAGCTTAGGCTTGTATGGAATCTGCAGAAGTTCCTTTGTCTTCCATGTTCCAAGAGATGCTTATTTGACCCCATTTGTGTTGTTTAAGTCGTGATGGACTTCATTGTTTTTTGCACAGGTTACAACTCCTCCGGCAGAGCCGATTGAGTTGCTTATATAGGAGCGTTGTTCAAAAGGATTCTCACCTCTTTCGCTCAGAAGTCTTTTAGTCTCTCTGGATTTGGTTTTAGGGGGCTACTGTTGGGTCTTTAGGGTTTTTGCATCATGTTTTATGTTGTTATGTCAGCTTGAGTGGGCATGCTTGTTCTTTCATTTCCTCATGTGTATGTGCATTGTGAAAGCACTCATAGAGACTTGTTCTCGCATGTTGTAAGTGCTGTTTGGTAACCCTATGGGCTTTTATTCTATACTTCATTGACAAAAAAAAAGACTTTTTTTCCCTTTCAAATGTACACTTTAAAATAATGAATTGTAAGTTACCTGGACATTTGGCAGATATACATTTCATTTGAATGAGTCACATAAAGGTAGCTACAAATTAAATTAAATATAGTACTAAAGATGATCATAAGGCCAAAGTGATAGATACATAACAACTTCACAAATATAATAAAATTTCATCTTATTTTCATAAACAGGAAGATGCATAATAAATCTCAAGCACGCACTAAAATATTATCTTATTCTAACCCTGTCATTATCACTTTGTGTTTTCCACTTGGACTGCATTGTTTCAATCTCTTCATGATCTTCCTCATTTTCTTGGTCACCATTCTTGTAACTCAAATTGGGAATCTCTTTTTTTCTCTTCCCACCACCACCACCACCACCACCACCACCCTTAAGCCATTCCACCACTCAGCCATGCTAGGACTCTTATCAGGGCTACCATCCGTGCACCTCATAGCCAACGTGATCACAAATATCAACTCCTCCAAATCAAAATTCCCCTTCAGCTTTGGATCCGCAATGTGTTTGAACACGCCCTTGTGGAAATACGGCGTGACCCATTGAACAATGTCCCTTTTGATTCCTCCCGGGAGTTTCTCAATTGGTTTCTTTGCACTCACAATCTCCAAAAGCATAATCCTAAAACTAAAAACATCACAGCTCTCGGAAACTTTGTCCCACATCGCGTATTCTGGGGCTAAGTATCCGAGTGTGCCTTTAACCCTTGTGGTGAGATGGCTCACACTCTCTGCTAAATAATTTCTCAAGATCTTAATCAAAGACAGTTAATTAGCTCTGGCTCGCATATATGTTTACATATGGAATTAAACAAATATTCACCATAAGATGCTTTTGAGACAAGTTCTATCAGAAGAGGGGTCCAATGAAGAGATTCAATTAATTTGACCTAAGTAGTACATTTATTTAAAAAAATAATATTGCTCAAAATATTTTAAAATTAGTTTGGAAGTATGATTGGTGTTGTCATATTGATAAGCAAGTTAATTGTATACTAATTTACATGATAACTAAGTTAATAAGTAATGTTTCACATAAATCAATGCAAATTCTTAATGGTAATGATCTAGCTGTAACAAAAAAAAAATGTAACCAAAAAATGGTAATAATCTAGCGGTGAACGACGCAGCAAAGACGAAATGTCAATCTATTGCATAACATAATCGCAGACCTTACCCAACACATTGACTACAAATTCCACAAAAAGATTACATTGATTGCAAAACTGCTCCTCTCAATAGATTGAACTTAGTGTAAAAAATGTTTGGGATTAACCTTCAATGAAATGCATTCATTGGACTGGTAAGGGGTTGTCCGCTGGATATCCACTTGATTAGCGACTGAAGTTGACGGTCATTCTTCGAGCGCCCCTCACGCGTGATTAAGACTTAAGTGCTAGAGATGTTTGATTACGACCCACCTAGAGATTTCCCAACTAGCGAGTCATCTTACCATGTGGCGAGTCCATCTTGTCAAGCAGCGAGCCGTCATTCCAAGTAGCATAAGATCCTCCTTATTTGGCATGTAACTCGACCCTATTGAGCGAGTGATATGTTTCATTATATAGCGTGAATGGAGATTTGGACCAAGTTTTTGTAAGGCCAAGTCCAAATAGAAGTTAGTAGAAATGTTGTAGATAACAAGACTGAATAACTTATAGGTTGGTTTGTCTCTCCAAATAAGTTTCTTCGACAAAGAGCTAGCTGCAAAGAGAAGACTTATTTTCATTCTAGAAACTACCAACATATCACTCTCAATTGCATTGGAATTGCTAAAAGTAAACGTGACTTTATAAGCAAGTCATTCTTTTCCCTCTCACTATAGGTTGTTCTGAACAATGCCATCGTGGAGGTGAATTGTTTGATGGTTAGACATATATACAGAGAAGCTAATATAACTGCAGAGTGTCTAACTAACAGTAACTGTAATAGAATCGACCCTTTATGATTTTGTAATGAAAATAAGCATGTATTTAAGGGACATACATGAGAATAAGCATGTATTTAAGCATCTATTTTCTCTATATATTAATGATACGATTTATCCTTTAAAACGCAATACTTCCCTTATTTGGAACATACACGAGTTACTGAGTTGTTTCTAAAATGCGGTGTTTCACCACTATCAGTGGGAGGATAATACTTACACGGACTCTCTGCTAAGCATGGCGCGCATCAAGATGAGCCTCCTCCTGCCATTTTGCACCCCTTGGAGGGTACGAGACTCTTCCTCGTGACTGTTTCTATGAGTATCTCTTTCGTGAGGCCTAAGTCATGAGATCTCTCTCATTTCATTTTTCTTCATGAAATATAACAAACAAAAAAAAGTAAGTAGAATCATTCTTCCAATGGGGCCTTTGTATGATTCTCATGGACCCTGGTGGGTTATCCTCTCTAGCAGGCCCATTTCCTCTACCAGAGTTTGACACAAAAACTCACACCACAGGGTTAGGGTTCATCCGTTTCAACCCACATTCTCAGAACTCAGAAGCACCGTTTCTCCGATCAACATGGTGAAAACGAAGCCAGGCAAGTACGACGTGGACTCCTACACCATCAAAGACACCAACACGGTCGTCAGAGCCGGCGACTGCGTTCTGATACGGCTGCCCTCCGACACCTCGTCGTCGAGGCTTCTCCACTCCCTAGCCCGCGTGGAGAACATCGTGCAAGACAGCATGAACAGCGTCGGCGTACGCGTGCGGCGGTATTACCGACCCGAAGAGTCGATTGGGGGTCGCCGGAAGTTCCATGGCATCAAAGAGCTCTTCCTCTCTGACCAGTTCGATGTTCAGTGTGCTGACGCCATTGTAGGCAAGGTTGTTGTGCACTCTTTGAAGAACTATTCTAAGCTTGAGAATGTGGGTGCTGAGGATTACTTCTGTAGATTTGAATACAAGGCTACTACTGGGGTTTTTTCTCCTGATCGTGTTGCTGTGTATTGCAAATGTGAGATGCCTTATAATCCTGATGAACTCATGGTGCAATGTGAAGGGTGCAAGGATTGGTTTCATCCTGAATGTTTGGAAATGGCTGTGGAAGAAGCAAGGAGATTGGAACCTTTTATGTGTTCTGAATGTGGGTTGGAGAAAGGTGGAGCCTAAGCGGCGGTGGAAGAGAAGAGATGACCCTAATGCAGAATTTAGTCATGCCAAATCCAACTGGTCTATGGTAATTTCTGTGTGTGTGTGTTGTGCAGATTCTTATACAGGCTATAAACATGTTAATATTTGACTCAGATTATGTATTTATCGGTGTTCGATTATATGACAGACATTGTTCTGTTTTCATGAAAAAATATTGTTGGATGCTGTGGTGTTGGTAGTTGAGAATGCTTGAATTGATTGGATTATGCCTCCCTTTTCACATGTGCTTTTTGATGAATGGAATCATATTCATAATTCATGTGATTCTATAATTTGGAAGTGTATTCCTTGTGTCATTCTCAGTGTTGTTAATTGTGGATGGCGGGTTATGGCGGGATTTCGGACATCACAAATAATGGCGGGATATGGCGGTGGTCATATGGTGGGATATCGGTCATGGCGGAAAGCCAAAAAACCGCCATTAGAAACTGCCATGGCGGCGCCATTGCGGATATTTGATAAGCTGAAATCCCGCCATACATGACAAATAATGGCGGGATATCGGTCATGGCGGAAAGCCAAAAAACAGCCATGAAAAATTGTTGTTGGCTGCTGTGGTGTTGGTAGTTGAGAATGCCTGAATTGATTGGATTATGCCTCCCTTTTCATATGTGCTTTTTGATGAATGGAATCATATCCACAATTCATGTGATTCTACAATTTGGAAGTGTATTCTTTGTGTCATTATCAGTGTTGTTAATTGCAGATGTCTGGTCATGGCGGAAAGTCGGAATCCCGCCACACATGAAAAATAATGGCGGGATATCGGCCATGGCGGAAGGCCAAAAAACCGCCATGAGAAACTGCCCTGGCGGCGCCATTGCGGATATTTGATAACACTGGCCATTCTTTGGTCTGTTTGGATTGGTAGAATTAATGGTAAAGTTTTTTTAGTGGAAGCTGTTTGATTTTACCCAACTTTTACATTTGACATAGCCATCCAAAAATTCTGGGGTTTGGTTTAGCTTTCTTAGTGTCCAAAACATGATGTGATTTACTCTGCTCCCTTGTTCCACAAGTGTGATGAAGATAGCATGTCAATGCCAATCTCTATGCTAAATTATGATGCTGCCGCAGGGGAATGACAGAGGAAAACAGAAGGTTCTGTTTTGTGAAATTAAGTTTTGCACTTAAGTGTTTGTGTTGGTGATGGAGTGGAAACAAGAGAGAGAATGACAATGAGAGAAATAAAGAGAAGTAGAAGGCAGTGGCATGTGCAAGAAGTGAGGGGGTGGGATTGAATTTGCAGTCGCCAATAGTGGCATGGGGTATGAGTCAAATGAATGAGCTAGCTGTATTAGATTTTGAGGTATAGGATATGTGCTTTTGAAGCTGAGGTGCAAGGTATATTATATGCTCTTAATTTTGTTGTGGGTTGGGTGAATAGTGGTTCAAATAGACCATTTTATCTCTGAAGGTGAATATTTTGAAAAGGCAAGCCTCAGCGCAATAGTTGCTTCCTTGTGATTTTGTTGTCACAGATTCGAGCTATGGAATAACCGAATAAGCCTCTTGCAAAAATGTAAGGTAAAACTGGCTACATTAGATCCATAAAATGAGTCTGGCCCCTCCTTGAACCCCGAGCATAGCGGGAATTTTATAGTTTATAGCACTAGGTTTGTCCCTCTTTTTGATGCCTTAGTGGAGTGATCAACTGATTGACTGCGTTTCTGTTGTCTATGTGTTTAGCAGTTTAGGCAACAAAATCAATTTGCTGATATGTTAGCAAAACTAGAAAGTTCGATTTATGATCTTTATGCTAAACTCATGTATTGACCCATTTGATAGGGTTGTTCTCAGGAGTCAGGAATTTTTTATTTATATCAATGTCATTCTTGTTTTATGCTTTGGTAAAGGTGTCATAGATGTTTCCTACCTTATCCTTTGTCCTATTTGAGTGGGTGGTACTCAAATGTTAGTTTAAAAAAAAAAGTTTGAACGGATAGATTTGGATTATTCAACTAAATTATTTAGCATTATCCAGCTAATCAAACTTAAATCTTAGAGATTGAATGAAAGCTATTTTGACAAATTTATTTATTCATTGGGTGCATTCTGCCGTGATGTTGTCTTTGACTGGAAGTTGTATTGATGGATTATATTCAAGTGTTGTATTATATATGATGGAATAATGGGGTTAATCAAATGCTGATACGAGGGTGACATACTCAAGATTTGGTATTGATTTGAGTATTTTTTCCACTTAATTAAACGCTTAAAATATGTTTTTTGTCCTTGTAAAAATGAAAATTTGGTTTTAGTCCCTAGAAATTATTTACTCCCTAAAAATCATGTGGGTTTTATTGAAGGAGAGCTCATTCTTCGATTGGTCGGACAAGGGCTATGTTTGTTTTTCTATTTGCACCCTTGAATGTGCTTTTGAACTGCACTGAACACTGTGCCATTATGTTTGGATAGTTTGAACCAACTTTCATCCTAACTCAGTTTTGATCCAAAACTCACTTTCACCCAACTTAACAAAATCATCACTTTTACTTTAGCTTTGAGAAGTTGAGGATAATTAGTCTTCATAATGTCATAATTGACCCTAAGTAACAAAACATTTATTTAATCTTCAGTTTATTTAATTTTTTTATTAATTTTTTTTTACTGAAAATATTTTTTTTAACAACGTAATTTTTTATTAGTCTTAAGTTTATAGATTTTGACTATTTACATTTTTTATTTTCTTTAAAATTTCATATTAACTACAGTACAAGAGTAGTTAAATGTATAAAAAAAAGAGTAGTTAAATAATAATGAATGAATTTTTTTTTCATATTAATTTTATTATAAAAATCATACCCTTTTTAGTAATTGTACAACCTAAAGTGCTTTTCATTGGTATTATCCAAACATGATTCATGATATCAAACTCTGTTTCGAAATAAAAGTATCCAAACATAAATCACATTACAACTAATCTACTTTCACTCAAACTCTGTTTTCCAAATCTACATTCACTCAAACTCTGTTTCGCAAACTGAAATCCAAACACACACAAGGATAACTCTTCAGGAGATGGTTGTTGAAATTACCATGTGCCTTCACAAGTCACAACTTTGTTGGTTAGTTTTTGTTTGGCCTGGGTGCAACGTATGGTGATGTTAGGAAGTGAAACAAAGCTGTTGATTGCCGGGCAAATTATGCACAAACTTGATTCAAACATTTTGCACGGACCTTATGTACTCACTTGATGTGCACTTGTGCATAATGATTGAACTAATCATTAAATTGTGAAGGATATGCCAAAATAAAATAAGAAAACATTTTCTTCTTCTTTCAAAAGCAATTTGTACTAATATCCAAATTCAGTAATTTGAGAACACCCCTCCCAAGTTAACATGAATACCAATGCAAAATCTAGCTTATTTTCACCTCAAACTCTAACTAAGCAAAATTGTACTCGTTATTATAAAAGTTATCAAAAAATATCTCATATAAGCGTGAGAAAATTACAAATTCCCACCACTTAAATAAGACATCGTTTTGAAGGATAACTCAAATGATAAGAGTTAGAGATATATATGTTGGGGAGGGGAAAGTTAAGGGATTAATCATTGGAGGGGAAACTTGGCCGATAAAACTTCGGAGTGCATCTTCCCTCACTCTACGAGGTCCCCCTAATTTCCCCCTAAAAGTAATTATATGATTCTTTCCCCCTCCATTATCTAATTATGTGATTTGCACTATAGCTGTGATTAAATTATAGGGAGAGACCGACTCTATATATGCTTCTCCATATCTAATAAAATATGTTCTTTTTAGTGAGAGATGTTAAAACTTAAAAGCATTATTTGGTGTTGATCTACTTTGTTTTAGGATTTATCCGTTAACAATGATAAATTCCCCATATCATAGAACTCAAATTCTATTTTGTCAGGTTCTAACTAGCTATCTGCCGACTAAACAATACCCAGGTTAATCAATGCAAAACCTTAAACTGTGAACTTCATATTGAGCTCATGGAATTCTTCCTCAGCATTGTGAACTTTTCTCTTTTGACTAGCTTCACCTTACATACACCAATATAATGGTTTAAGGCAGATATAACAAATAAAATACAACTTTGTCCAATGCAGTGCAAGAAAAGTCTTAGTTCAAAAAGTTTAAAGGGAGTAAATTATCTGTAAATTAGTTCTAACACTAAGAACATATTGTGTAAATAATTTGTATTAAATGTTAGTAGTACTAAAAATATGGTTCATGAATAAACCAAATTTTAACATAGTTTAATATAGAATCAACAAAAAGTGGTACAAATGATACACTTTCAACCCACACTAGCTAGCATACATTCCAATGGAAAAAAAAAACACACACACACAATTTTACAAAGAAACAAAAGAGTTGGATTGGATTAAAAGACTTTTACATCCAACCCAACTCTAATACAAACATATTCTAAAAGTTAATAGCATTTGAGATCAAATCAAGCATTTTACCACATGATACAGCCTTTCTTAATTAAGGGTGGCTTTGATCTACAGAGTTGACGGAATCTATAACTAACTAAAGCTAGAGGGTTTTCAGCACTGTTCATCAAAAGAAATCTGCAAGGGCCGGGTCAAAGGTCGGGTCTTGGAGCGGGGTTTCCGTGTCCTGTGTAGAGATCCGAGTCGTACCTCCAAGGTAGGCAATATATTTCCGTGTCCTTTGATTGAGGTTTTTGTGTCATGGCGTCGTTGGCTTCAAACTTGAATTCTGTTGCCAACCTTTGTAATGGAAGAGAATCATGGAGGATCAAGGTCCGTGTTGTTAGGATGTGGGAGATGTGCCCAATTTCTGAGCCAGGGAAGCCCTTTGCTGTCCAGATGGTGTTAATTGATGCTGAGGTATGGTCTTATTCGGTTCATGTCTTAATCTGTATGAATTGCATCTATGTCAAAGCTGTATATTGCTTAATCTTTAGTGTTTAATTGTGTTTTCAGTAGTATTTTGTTGTTTATAATGCCAATTAGCTGATGGTGTATACTATGATGTGTGGCTATCACTATTTTTGGTTTTGATTTTATACTGTTATGTATTAAAGAATGAGTTTTTCAGTTATTGGCAACTGTAGATGACTGTTTCTTATTTACAGGGCCAGAGAATTGAGGCCACTATCAGGAAATCGCTCATAAAGAAGTTGTTTGGTGAGATTGTTGAAGGAAACATATACAGGATAACCTATTTTGCTGTGGTTCCTAATCTTGGAGTTTACAAGGCTGCTCGACATGAATTCAAGATCATCTTTAATAGCAGGACAAAGATAGTGCCTGAAGAATCCAATCTCATTCCTTTGTATGGATTTGCCTTTATGAACTCAGCTGAAATTTCTGACATCATGGGTGAATCTGAACATCTCATTGGTGGGTAATTTCATAGTTTCTATCTTATTGTTTGAGTAAGTTAGCTGCCCATTTTCAGGCCTTAATTTTAATTTGCTGCATATTTGTTAAAACAGATGTGATAGGATTGGTTACTGCAGTTTCCCGTGAGAAACAATATACCAAAGGTGCAAATATTACAAGGATGATTGAGCTCCAGCTGACTGATCATAGGTATGGTGTACTCATGCTTGCACCAATGATTCCCCACACAGTCTTTTATCCAAATACTTTTTAATACTTGGTTGTGTTGATTTAATTAGGGGAAGTGTCCAATGTACCTTTTTTGGAAGCTATGTTGATGTTATTACTCATCATGTTCGAGAGAATGGACAAGCTATGCCGGTGGTTGTTATCCAGTTTGCTAAGATCAAGACTTTCAAAGGTTATTTGTGTGAAATATTTACATTCTATGCTACTTGACATCATTTGCACTAAAACTGTTTGAATTCTAATAAAAATTTTGTTTGTAGGAAATGTTGTGATTCAGAATGTTATGCATGCTACAAGGATTATGTGGAATCATGAAATTCCAGAGGTTGTTGATTTCCGCAACAGGTGTGTGCACTATTAAATCCTTTTCATTTTCTGTACTCACTCTTGAATTTGTCCCTGTCTTTGTCTCGCCGTCTGAAATTAGTCCCTCCCCGGAAAATTTGCAAATCTGGGTCCTCTCGTTTGCAATAAGTCTGGAGCAGGTCCTCGCCGGAGGCCGGAGCTCCGGCGAGTGATGAATAGGCATGCTGACTGGGATAAAAACGCTGACGTGGATTTTAAAAATAAATAAAAAATAAAAAAATAAAATAGAATTCAGATTTATTAATCCAATTAACTAAAAAAATCTAATTAACTATCTAACCCTAGTCTAATTCACAAAATCAATTTACCAAAATAAAAAAAAAAAAAATGGTGAAGTTAAACACATTCGTGTTCCTGCTCCTCATCTCCATGTTCATCATCTTCATCTTCTCCATCACATCATCTTCTTCCTCATCACCTCCTTCAACAGATCTGTGTTCCTGCTCCAGCTTCTTCACCCGCAACCCTCCCTCACCCGCAACCCACCCTCACTTCTTCCAAAACAGAGCTTCTGAACCCATCCCTCCCTCACCCGCGACCCACCCATGAAACCCACCCCCACCCAGAACCCATCGCAACCCACCCCACCACATGCAATCCAACTCAACAACAACCTTCTTGCGGAGCCACCTTGGACGCTGTCGCCTTTGATTTCTTCTGAGGCTTCTCTGACTTCTTCTCTGTTTTCCCCTGTTTCTGCATCTCAGCCAAGCCTTCACAAATGGCCTGAAGCTTTGCATCAACAGAGGAATGCAGAGGCTTGTACTCGCCGAAATCTCCGCCGATGGAGGATCCCTGGTGGCGGAGGTTGGGAATCGGAGTGAAGAGAGGTAGATCGAAGTGGTGCCCTCACGGCCTCACCCACCCTCACCCTCATCCACATGCAACCTCAACCCAACACTAACCCACATGCAACCCTAACCTGCAAAAGAGGAAAAGATCGACCCACATCAATTCTCACCCACCGCAACCCTAACCTTCAAACCCAGGTGCGAATCGGAGTGAAGAGGGGGTAGATCGAAGTGGTGGGTCGCAGTACCACCACCGTAGCAGCACCACGAACCAAGCTGACCTCGCCATAACCGACACCACATCCTCTTCATCTTCCTCTTCCCAGTAAACAAGTTGAAGAACAGAGTGTCAATTGAGGGGTTCTGGGTTTCTAGGTTGGATGAAGTTGGGGGGGGGGGGGAATCGATGGTGGGGTTATGGGTTCTGGGAATTTTGTGGTTCATAGTGATGGGGTTTTGAGTTTGAAAGATTGCAGGGTTTTGGGTGGAGAGCGTGAGGGTGAAGATTGTAGGGTTGTGTCTGTTGTTCCTGCTGTATTTTTGCACCCTGTTTGTTGTTTCTGAAACTCTGTAATTCGGTTTCCTTTGATGATGAAGAAGAAGATGAAGGAGTAGTAGATGATGAGATGAATTTCTGGGTCCTTTGGAGATGATGATTTTGTGAAGATGAAGATGATTTTGGGTTAATTTGGGGGAGGGGGGGACTTTTAATTGAATAAAACTAATTTGTATTTTATTTTTAATTTTTAATTTTTTTCCCTTGACACGTCAGCGTTTTTATCCCAGTCAGCATGCCTATTCATCACTCGCCGGAGCTCCGGGCTCCGGCGAGGACCTGCTCCAGACTTATTGCAAACGAGAGGACCCAGATTTGTAAATTTTCCGGGGAGGGACTAATTTCAGACGGCGAGTCAAAGACAGGGACCAAGTAGAGGATTAACCCCTTTGATTTATAATATTTATATTTTTTGGCACATATAAGCATTGCTCTCCATGGGATTGATCCTGATCTTCCCCTCACTAAGATTGAGGATGATGTGCGCGTCTTAACAATTGAAGAAGAATTTCTTACATTGTTCCCTAGGAAAAAAATCCAAGAAGTGCATGAAACTGCTGAGGTATGTTTCCTGAATGCATTATAAACTCGACCAGAAAAAAGTGATCTGACCTGTTGTGAAATATTAGGCTGGGGTGTTTGTGGTGTATGCTAAGATTGCTGGACTGGTTGATGGTGAGAAATGGTGGTATTCAGCATGTCGCTGCCACCGTTCTGTGTCTGTTGAAGATGGCACATACTATTGCCCTGGATGTGACAGCAATGTGCTTGAAGTTACTCCACGGTTAGTTAGCTATTTTTGTATAGTCATGTGATTAGTTAGTTGTTACTATTTTACCACTTACTAATGCAGTGAATTTGATTCAGTTTTAGGGTCAAGGTAGAGGTGTCTGATGGAGAAGAGGATGCAAGTTTTGTCATGTTTGACACTGACTGCCAGAATGTGCTCATGAAAACATGCAAGGAGTTAGTTATTGGTTCAAAGGTATTGATTCTATTCCAATTTGCAAGTATTTGATGGTTGAAGTTATTTTATAATACTATTTATTTACTCCAGGTAAAAAGTAATTCTGAGTTGCCTCAAGTCCTGAAGACACTGATTGGGAAAGAGTTCCTCTTCAAAATTGAGAAATCAGCTGATCATGGTGCTAAGTATGATGATTCCTACAAGGTTAAGAAAGTATGTGCTGATCAGAATGTGATTGATCTGTTCAAGGATGCTGACAAAGTTAACACTCCCCAAAGGGTACGATTCCAGATGATAAACTGTCCTTGGGCTGTCTATTTGAGTGCTTAACTTATTCTTTTTATTATGTATATGTACAGTCAATCAAGGTGTCCAAGTTCCCCAATTTGGAAGATGGAGAAAGTAGCAACACTTCTCCTGGTATGGGTGGAATCTATTCTGGAAACAAATCTGAGATTGATGCTGCTGTGAAGTCACTTGAGGACATATCTCCTTTAGGGAGTTTTGCTTCTCCATCCTTTGTTGAAGCCGATGATGGTGGTGCTTCCTGCCCCAAACCTGCCAAGAAACTAAAGATGAAGTGTGTGAAAATAGAGAAGGAGTAGTCATGAATGGTAGAACTTTGCCTCGACTTGCTGGGGTTTAAATAATGCAGTTGGTTGTTTCAATGATGTTACATTCTTACCAATGTATCACATTGTTCGTTTGTTTGTTTCTTTCCTTTTATGTTAGTGAACTGCATTGTGGTGAAGGTCTTTAGGTACTACTGTAATTTGTGTAGTGTATTTTGTGTAGTGTATGTTTACTAAAAACTGAGATGTGTTTACTTAGTTATGTCTAGGAGTGTGTGCTAACTAGCTCCATTATATGTATTAGTGTCTACTAAGCTATCTCCAGTAGGTAGAATGTGTACTCCATGTGCCTTAGAATGAAACTATTGCTGCATGTATTCAATGGGTTTAATGGATGTAAGCATTGTGTTATAAAAGATGATGTTGTTCAGTTTTTTCCTGCCTTTGCCTTTTCTATTATCTTATTTAAGCATGTAGTATACAACTTATGAGGAATATATGTACATCATGGATCAAAGATATCAATCTTCAATTATAATCGTCATAGATTATAAGATTCACTAAGAATGTAACTTTGCCAATGTGAGTAAATGTATGGGACATAGAAAGGGAAGAAATGCAAGATTCATCATCATGTCATTTTATTCATCATATAGACTAAATAATACATATGTGTACTAATTCAATATTTGTTAATCCACATACTGGATTAAGACATGCATGATGGCTCATCACTAATCCAAAGAGACTAGGTGTTAACAAAGTGAGCTAAGCTGATATCCATTAGCAGGACACAAAATTAATCTGAGCCCCAAAACTGAGACAAACAAAGCACACAAATTTTCTAAACTAATAATAAATCACATGTATTCTATAATACTTACACAATTAGCAAATAATACCACCATTGGATATCTTAATCTAATTGAAAACATGGCAATTCAAAATGCAATGGCACTCTATTGGATATCTTAATCTAATTGAAAACATGGCAATTCAAAATGCTCATTGTACTATATTTTGAAATCAAATTTTTGGTGATTACGTAGTTATCTACTAACCCAACAAATTATTGTTTTTATTGTTATATTTTTTTAAATAATATGTTTAGAAATCTTTTAATTTGCTATAGGTAAATAATTTAAACTGGATAAATTTGTTATGAATTACAATTTTTGAATCAAATCATTCCTTTTGCACTTGATTTTCAAATCAAACATTGTGTGAACAATTTTTTAATCAATCACCGAATAAGTATAGGTTGTTACTGTTTTTTTTTTAAACAATAGAAGCAGGAATATATTAATTTGTTATAGACAAGTATTTTAAACTGAATAATTCTGTTACCAATTACATATTGATATGGTTGTAAAATTATATAATTGATAGACTTTTGGAGTGGAGTTAAAAAATCATAAAATTCTAATGAGCACTAAGCAGATGATTTTTTGGTATTTGAAGACACGTTTACAATACAGTAGAGGAACTCCTTGACTCATGGCAGATACGTGTTCTGAAGCTATGCTCCAAGCAAATTTTGCATCCAATCTAGCATCATTTTAATCCTTATGCAACTGAACGAGATACATCAAAATTCCAGTCGAACATATCTCACGATTAGGTGAAGATGATGATAACTGAGTTGATGGTTTGTTGTTGCTTTTGCATCCATGGCAGAGTGACCATACTGTACAGTGTAGAAAAGTGCAGCTCCTTCAGTCAGTGTTAGTTCCCCAACTAACTTTAGTTCATCCATGATTGAAGTCCTATCTGGTTTAGTTTGCTTAGTTAGATGGCTTAGTCCAACGTGAAACCATCTCCTCAACTAGAAGGGGTTATTGTTTTATTACTTTTAGGGCTGAGTATCAAATCAGTATCACAAGTAGCCCCAATTTAGGGATTTTACAGCAGGTAAATCTCCTCTCTGGATTTGTTGTACTTCCTCCTCTCATTTTTTTTAATCAAAATTCTTATGCTAACCCATAGTACAGTTTTTGAATAAAAAACTAATTTTTCTCTGTTATATATAGTTCAGTGTTGCTTAGCCAAGACACCCTCTATTACTGTTTGGTTTTATTCAGTTGCATAAACTATGCCTCTTCTCCTTGATGCATGTGATAGTGTTAGGGAATTTTGCAGGCAAGATAAGCCATGGAGAATTAAGGCACGTGTGATTAGATTGTGGGAACTTTCTCAAGAACTGAGTTCAATGAACTTTTACTCTATGGAGATGATACTCCAAGATATTAAAGTAAGAGTAATAACAGCCATATAATAAACCTTCATATTTAAAGACAAACTATGTTGTTTATTGTGCTGTTCTGTTATTTTCCAGAATATGCTGTTGTTATTAAGTTGTTATTTTGTTTCCTTTTTATGTACACAACTTAAATATGATGCTTATTCTGCTGGTGTGATGTTTAATGTAGGGGGACAAAATGCATGGAGTTGTCTGCAAGAATCATTCACTAAACCAGGTTGTTACAGAGGGTTGTGCATACATAATACATGGAGTCAAGGTGATTTGGAATGATGGTACCTATCACTTTATGGGTCAGAAACTGAGGTTGCTATTCAGCAGTTCCACCATGTTTATTCTTACTGAAGACAAGAGAATCTCTCTGGATGGTTTGTCTTTTCTTGACACAAGACAAATCCAACGTGTCAGGAATCCCACTCAACCTTTAATAGGTAAATTACATTTTTTAAGGAAAAATTTGTTGCATTTTAATGGTGCTACCAGATTTAATCTGCATAAGACCTCTAGACACCTGCACTGTTACTCAAAAAACAATAACTTAGCAGTATGCATTATAGTTCAGTTAGTAATGGTGTGTATCTCTGCAGATATTATGGGGATGTTGACTGCTGCTTCAGCTGAGAGGATTTGGATAAGGGATGCTGTTTTGCAGAAAATGATTGTTGTTGATCTACAAGACACAAAGTCAGGAACAAAACCTATAATACCATCTTCAAACTTATTTAAGATTCAGCTTTTTTATGATGAGTATTCTGTTGTACAGGGGTTCTATAAGGGTTGTTATAATAGGTGATCATGCTGAGTTTTTGAGCAACTTCCTTTGCTCTAACTGGACACGAAGGCCTATACTGGCACTCCAACTTGTGAGAGTTAAGATAGAACAAGGTTATTCCATATTTTCTACTTCCACTACTGATCTAATTGTTTTCATTATAAACTGGGTTCTTAATTTGTATCACTAACACTATTCATGTTTTGCAGATAAGTTATATGTGTTTTCAATGGCACCTGTGTCCAGGCTTTTTGTGAATCCAACTTTTGATGGTGCTCTGGATTTGGTTGATAGGTATAAACCTGTAAACATTATACATTTATCTTATTGACATGGTCTAACTATTTATGAAAATTTCAGACTAGAGGCTATGGGTGTAAGGCAAGCTGAACCAGTTGAATATATTTGGCCCAATGAAGATCAGTCTCATATCAGAGATGAGATGCTTAGTCTTTACCCTAGGAAAACAATCACCCAACTCATAGAGACCACTGAGGTTTGGACTAAGATTAGTTTTCTTACATCTATCCTTTTTCTGATACCATGATATCTAACATCTAAATTCACCATGTATAAACAGGATGGAATATTCGTTGTTCACGCTGGAATTGTTGGTTTGATCAGAGATGGTCATTGGTCTTATCCCTCCTGCCGATGCTATGCTGAACTTCTTGGATTAGGTGGTAGATTTGAATGCTTGAAATGTGGCAGAATTGTAGGAAATATGCAAAGAAGGCATGGATTTATTCATAAAATTAATTACTGCAAGTTTATCTATATGATTAAAACAACCATAAGGATATTTACTAATCAATGAGATTACAATCTGTTTAGGTACCGGCTGAAACTTGAGGTCTTTGATGGCTATGCCAGTTCCATATTTGTGCTGCATGACTCTGAGACTAGACATTTTATGAATTTATCATGCGAGGATTTGATTCTGAATATGCAGGTATTCATATAAAATTAGATTATCTCATTCCATCATGAAGTCTAATATATCTGTATGCCAAAGATTTAATGATATCAATTACAGCAATCAATGGAGGACCCATTTGAGGAGGACTACCCAGCTGTACTTGAAGAAAAAATTGTTGGTAGGGAGGTGTTATTCCAAGTCAGAAATGATTGTTCATATCAATTCAATGGGGGTGAATGTTTTGATGTAATGAGAATATGTGAAGATCATCAACTCATTGATGAGTTCCACAACTTGCAGCTGGTTGTTACCCCCAAGAAGGTATTGAAAATTAAATTAACTTTGCAGCTCTTATTCTTAATTCTGCACTACTACTGTATACATTAGACATAAGTAATGAACCTGCACTAATTATTTCTGATTTTTGTACAGTCCATATTCAAACCAAAGTTCTCTGTGATTGATCCAACACCTAAGAACCAAGAGAATGTGATAAATAGTTCAGTAAATTCATCTGCTACTGAGGGCAGGAGAGATTATGCAATTGTAAAACCACCAATCAAGAGGAAGCTGATTCTTGACATGGATGATGGGCATGATGAAGTAACTCATGGATGCAAGGACAGTATGCAGTATCTGAAGAAGCATTCTGTCTCTCATGATGGTGTAGTAGCTGCTAACAATATCAGTGTTCAAGAACATATGTCTGACACGAATTACAGTGCAGATCATTGGGTTTCACAAGTGGTTGAAGAAATGAAAAATTGTACTGATGCTGAAAGGGCTGCTAAGGAACTAGCTCATATAATCAAGGAAAGGAATGCAAAAGAAAAAGGGAAGGGGCTGTTAAATGAGTTAGGAGCTGAAGTTTTTTATGAACATGAGAACCATACACCCAAATATGCTGCTGGAGTTGCATCCAATTCAAGTACAAATTATGCAAAGGTTGGATTGAACAGTGACTCAGTGACTGATGATTTAGCAGCTGGATTTGAATTTATTGAAAAGTCAGAGGCTGAGTCTTTCATTCCAGGGATTGGTGGAAGTAATGCAGCATCACTTGATGTTTTTCAACTACCTGAGAACTTTGATAGCCTGTATAAAACTGCAATTATTGATGAAATTATGAATTTGGGTGTATCCGGACAGAACTCAGTTGACATCTGTTGTGATGATGATGCTATGCTTGGTCTTGATGGATGGATTGAGATCAATGGAATTGGGACTGAAGACCATTTGTTCCAGCCTTAATGAGAGTGGTGCCCTTTGTAGTATTTTATGTCTTCTATTAGGTATGTTGTCTTCCATTAGGGAAGAGTGCTGTTATATCATGTCATCTATTTCAAATTCCAGGAAGCAATCTTTTGAACGTGTGATATTATTTTATCATCTAATTGCATGATATATATCATGCATGGGTGATATGTATGTATCACATGTGTTTGTTGCTGTCCTTCTAAATTGACTATGTAGTATGTAATCTAGGTCTCTCTGTAATTTAGGATGATGTCTTCAAGTAGTGAAGATTGTTGTTAGTTTCTGTTATGTCTTTAAATTTCCACAAAGCAATCTTTTGAGTGTGTGATATTATGTTATCACATACCTGCAAGCATCACATGTATTGCATGGGTGATATGTATGTATCACATGTGTTTGTTGCTACTGTCCCAATCAACTATGTAACCTCTGCTCTTCATGAATATATTGACAGGTCTTTGTTTTCTTAGCTATCCATATTCCTTATTTTTTCTAAGTCTCTTTTCTCTTTATTACATTCCCTGTTAATTTGCTTCCTCCATTGAATGATCTATATGAAGATGGTTAAAAGTGCAGTGCACTTTTATGGTTGTTGTGATCCTACTGTAAAGTTAAAAAGAATATATTTCCCACTTACTCCTTATTTCCCTCTTAATTAGATTAACACTAATTGTGTGAATTGACAAACACCACCAAGTATCATATGCCACGAGTTCCATACTACAATGGCAGAATGTAACACTTGAATCACAGTAAAAATATAAAAGGAGTGAATCTTAAGAATAATCTAATATTAAGATTTTCTCCAACTTTGAATTTTTATCAGATTAAAGGGAGGGAAATTGTTATTAATTGAGGACAGTGCTGTAATGTTCCATATTTGAGTCTGATGTTAGATTATTTAAAATGAAAATTGAGTCATTAGAAGTTCTTTTCCAGACTAAATTGGTTTAGTAGCTCTAGATAATTGAAAACCAACATGGCTGAAAGAAGATTGAAGATACTGACAAAGTTTGAATTCTATTTTTCTTCATATATGTTACTATAAGAATTATACTCATATACTAACAATTGCACAAATGTTGGTTTCTGATTTGTTTCATCATAGCTCAAAACATCCGTTTTTTGCTATCCATATCTAATATTTAAAGATAAATCATATTTAGCATTTGCTCATAAACAACTGTTTTTTGTCCTATATGGATTCTCTCTCATGCTATATGATAGCTTGATAGATGATACACCCAATATAGCTTCCTAATCATAGTATCAGTAGATGTGCAGCAGCTATAGATTTGGAGAAGATATGGTAAGAGGTATGCTTCCACCATCTGAATTGTATATAAGTCTAATACTTTGTACTCATCTTCACCATAACCAAACAATCACCTTCTTAATTTTGTGCGGATTTTTCATGCAATACAACTGATACTACTTTAATCTAGAATCAGTAGGAGTTTCCCACGTCCAGCAAAATGAAACCCACCCTGAATGGTGAGCCTAACCCAAATTATAGATTTTTGTTCTTGAACTGATATATTTCAGTTCTAATTTAATCATCCTTATCTACTTTAAGGAATCATGGTTGCAGTTTTGTTTTCCCCCTTTTACTAAGTAAATTTACACATGCATGGATGAATGATGTTATCAATGATTCACATCACATCCAATCTTCATCAATGTCTATTTGCTTTAAGATATTAATCAACAGAAAAGAAATCAGGCAACTGGTAGGAGTAAGTTGTTGATTTTAGTGAGTCTGAAGCAGAGTTTGTTAGTAACGTTCTTTGTAAATTAAAATATGGAGTGGTGTTTAGAGTAGAAGTAGCTATCTATTTTCAAGATCTTTGCCTGCTATTTAAAGATCACTGCAAACCTCCTGCAAAATACTTAATTAATGTGTTGTTGCAATGTCTGTTGTAAAATGCATATCATTCCATATCATCAACGGCCTTATGTTATCAACATGTTCAATCAAGAGATACAATTTATCCTATCTCCATATTCATTCATCAATATCCTCTCATCATATTTTGATTCTGATTTCTTCTGATAAATGGACAATATATCATCATCATTATTGTGAATGTATCATGATTAATGATGTAGTCTAATATAATTTCCTTCTTATGATTAATCACAGATACAATGAACTTACATCTTCATCAGTTGAGCACATCATCCAACCAGATCACAGGTTTTACATCTTCATCTATAATGCCCCCCCAAGATAGAAGTAATCTGAAA